>NC_034188.2:6031974-6109474 GCF_002021735.2 Oncorhynchus kisutch
GAGAGGACAGAGAAAGGAGAGAGGACAGAGAGAGGAGAGAGAGAGAGAGAGAGAGAGAGAGAGAGAGAGAGGAGAGAGGGCAGAGAGGACAGAGAGAGAGAGAGGAGAGAGGAGAGAGGACAGAGAGAGGTTAGAGAGAGGAGAGATGACAGAGAGAGTAGAGAGGGCCGAGAGGACAGAGAGAGTAGAGAGGGCAGAGAGGACAGAGAGAGGAGATAGGATAGAGAGGACAGAGAGAGGACAGAAAGAGGAGATAGTATAGAGAGGACAGAGAGAGGAGGTAGGATAGAGAGGACATAGAGAGGAGAGAGGATAGAGAGAGGACAGAGGACAGAGAGAGGAGAGAGGACAGAGAGAGGAGTTAGGATAGAGAGGACAGAGAGGACATCACAGTAGCTATAAGTGTCTGTCTGTGAGTGGAGATTGGAGAGATTGGAGTGAAGAAGAGGAGGAGGAGGAGGTAACACTGGGACAGTGTTGATACTGTTGAAGATGTGGGTTCTTTCAAACACATGGTAACAGCAGTAAGCCTTGTCCAAGCCAGAATGGACCATAGGGCAGGAGCATATCTCCTGTTTCTGTAGTGTCAGGCAGCTTTGATGTCCAAGTACTCCCCCTGTACAGGACACTAGTTTACAATTTGAATTGATTTGATTAGTAAAAACAGTAGGATACTCAAAGTCTCTGTCATGAGGCCTACAGAACACTGTCATAATAAGACATAACAGATGGTATCGATAGGTATTAATTGCCAAGGAAATGGGATGAAGAGAACATCTTAGGTAACGTTTCTTAAAATATATTTGTCTTTAGATGTAATGTAGTAGCCATAACAATAACAACAACTCCTTATGAGTTTCAAGGCCTGGGAAAGACCTGGGAAAGACCAGGGAAAGACCTGGGAAAGGCCTGGGAAAGACCAGGGAAAGACCTGGGAAAGGCCTGGGAAAGACCAGGGAAAGACCTGGGAAAGACCTGGGAAAGACCAGGGAAAGACCTGGGAAAGGCCTGGGAAAGACCAGGGAAAGACCTGGGAAAGGCCTGGGAAAGACCAGGGAAAGACCTGGGAAAGACCTGGGAAAGGCCAGGGAAAGACCTGGGAAAGGCCTGGGAAAGACCAGGGAAAGACCAGGGAAAGGCCTGGGAAAGGCCAGGGAAAGACCTGGGAAAGGCCTGGGAAAGACCTGGGAAAGACCTGGGAAAGGCCAGGGAAAGACCTGGGAAAGGCCTGGGAAAGACCAGGGAAAGACCAGGGAAAGGCCTGGGAAAGACCTGGGAAAGGCCTGGGAAAGGCCTTAAAAAGGAAGGACAAGCAGCTATATCCTCACTCAACCTCTTTTATTCCAGAATCGTCCTCTAAAAAAACAAGGAAATAGACTGAGCCACAACACATCACCTTCATGACTAAGATTCAAACGGTACATGTGCTGCCAATGGTACAACCAACCTGGACCAACCAACCTGGACCAACCAACCTGGACCAACCAACCTGGACCAACCAACCTGGACCAACCAACCAGGCCCAACCATCCAGGACCAACCAACCTGGACCAACCAACCTGGACCAACCAACCTGGACCAACCAACCAGGACCAACCATCCAGGACCAACCAACCTGGACCAACCAACCAGGACCAACCAACCTGGACCAACCAACCAGGACCAACCAACCTGGACCAACCAACCTGGACCAACCAGCCTGGACCAACCAACCAGGACTAACCAACCAGGGCCAACCAACAAGGCCCAACCAATAAGGCCCAACCAACCAGGACCAACCAACCAGGACCAACCAACCTGGACCAACCAACCTGGACCAAACCAACCTGGACCAAACCAACCTGGACCAACCAACCTGGACCAACCAACCTGGACCAACCAACCAGGGCCAACCAACAAGGCCCAACCAACCTGGACCAACCAACCTGGACCAACCAACCTGGACCAACCAACCTGGACCAACCAACCAGGGCCAACCAACAAGGCCCAACCAATAAGGCCCAACCAACCAGGACCAACCAACCTGGACCAACCAACCCGGACCAACCAACCTGGACCAAACCAACCTGGACCAACCAACCTGGACCAACCAACCAGGGCCAACCAACAAGGCCCAACCAACCTGGACCAACCAACCTGGGCCAACCAACCTGGACCAACCAACCTGGACCAACCAACTTGGACCAACCAACCAGGGCCAACCAACAAGGCCCAACCAACCAGGGCCAACCAGGACCAATAAACACAGAGAGAACAGCCCTGGCCTGTCCAGTTCTATAATCAGTCTAGTCCAGTTCAGTATGAGTCAGTTCTGTCCTGTCCAGTGTTCAGGTGGAGTCTGTCCTGTCCTGTCCTGTCCAGTGTTCAGTATAAGTCTGTCCTGTTCTGTCCAGGCCAGGCCAGTGTTCAGTCTGTCTTGTTCTGTCCAGGCCAGTGTTCAGTCTGTCTTGTTCTGTCCAGGCCAGTGTTCAGTCTGTCCTGTTCTGGCCAGGCCAGTGTTCAGTCTGTCCTGTTCTGTCCAGGCCAGTGTTCAGTCTGTCCTGTTCTGTCCAGGCCAGTGTTCAGTCTGTTCTGTCCAGGCCAGTGTTCAGCCTGTTCTGTCCAGGCCAGTGTTCAGTCTGTTCTGTCCAGGCCAGTGTTCAGTCTATTCTGTCCAGGCCAGTGTTCAGTCTATTCTGTCCAGACCAGTGTTCAGTCTGTTCTGTCCAGGCCAGTGTTCAGCCTGTTCTGTCCAGGCCAGTGTTCAGCCTGTTCTGTCCAGGCCAGTGTTCAGTCTGTTCAGTCTGTTCTGTCCAGACCAGTGTTCAGTCTGTTCTGTCCAGGCCAGTGTTCAGCCTGTTCTGTCCAGACCAGTGTTCAGTCTGTTCTGTCCAGGCCAGTGTTCAGTCTGTTCTGTCCAGGCCAGTGTTCAGCCTGTTCTGTCCAGTTCTATAAGTGGGTATTGTGTTGTGTGTCACAGTAGATCACATGGACCAGACAGCAGTGGAGCATGTAACTAGCTGTGATTAACTTTGATTAACAGGAAGTCACGATGACACCACATCCTGACTGTCTCCTGGCTGCCCCCAGCTGTTGACACCACTCTGTCCTTGGTGCTGGGCTGGTTACTCTGATCAGTACAGTGTGTGTGTGTGTCCAGCTGTCATGTTGTCATTCCAGCACGTTTGCCAACATTGTCCTGGTTCTGCCAATAAACATACATCTGCAGCTTGCATCCTTTCAGAGAGTTGAGTGTGTCCTTCTCTAAAGTCTTGCTGCCTAGAGTGAAGCCAGGAGAGGAGGGGAATACAAAATGGGGCCTTCTGTTCATCTGAAAGGTTGGTGTGTACACTGGGGTGGGATAACAAGCATGACATCAGGTGAGGAAGGTTGTTTTTGTCAATATAACGTACCATTCAAAAGTTTGGACACACCTACTCATTCAAGGGTTTTTCCTTAATTTTTACTATTATCTACATTGTAGAATAATAGTAAAGACATCAACACTATGAAATAACACATATGGAATCATGCCAAAAAGGTGTTAAACAAATCAAAATATATTTTAGACAGGAAAGTATTCAGACCCCTTGACTTTTTCCATATTTTGTTACTTTCATGCTTGTTGCGTGATACCCAAGACGATTCGAGGATGTAATCGCTGCCAAAGGTGCTTCAACAAAGTACCGAGTAAAGGGTCTGAATACTGATGGAAATGTGATATTTCCGGGTTTTATTTGTAATACATTTGCAAAAAAACTATAGCCTGATTCTGCTTTGTCATTATGCGGTGAAGTGTGTAAATTGATGAAGAAATAATGTGGACAAAGTCAAGGAGTCTAAATACTTTCCGAAGGCGCTGTATACATTTTACGGACACAGTATATTTGTTTATTTTCAGTCCCACCCTTCAGCTACTCTCAATCCCTCCCATCTATCTCTGAACACCATCCAGTCCCACCCTTCAGCTACTCTCAATCCCTCCCATCTATCTCTGAACACCATCCAGTCCCAGCTTTCAGCTACCCTTAACCCCTCCCATCCAGTTTTGATTTATTTGCCAAATATTTTTCAACTGTTTCACTAAAGTTCTGAACCTTTCTATCGTCATAGTTCCTACAGATTGTAAATTAAGATAAAAAAAAAACATTTGATAAGAGTATTATTATATTATTGATCGATTGACTGTGACTTTTTAAATCACCCAGTAGTGCTACTTGCAGAGTTAGCTCCAGGGTTTTTAATCAGTGAGTCATAATAATTATAACAAATCAAGTCCCAGTTTCCTGCATGTTTGAGACATGTCAGAGCGGCTATTAGATCCAAATAAAACCACTGTGTGGTTTTATTTATTTTTATTTTACTAGGCAAGCCAGTTAAAAACAAATTCTTATTTTCAATGACGGCCTAGGAACAGTGAGTTAACTGCCTTGTTCAGGGGCAGAACGACAGATTTGTACCTTGTCAGCTCGGGGGTTTGAACTTGCAACCTTCCGGTTACTAGTCCAACGCTCTAACCACTAGGCTACCCTGCCGCCTCTACACTCTAACCACTAGGCTACCCTGCCGTGGTAATGTAAAAGGTAGAGAAGTTCTTCCCTCAGCGACCAGCTCCATATCTAACAGCTGATCTGAGGTACCTGTTCAGATAATAATACAAAAAAACACATGGTGTCATATTGTAGAGAAGAGAGGGAGGGAGACGGAGGGAAAGATAGCAAGACAGAGACGCACACTGGCAGAGAAACAGAGGGACAGAGAGGGAGGGAGACGGAGGGAAAGATAGCAAGACAGAGACGCACACTGGCAGAGAAACAGAGGGACAGAGAGGGAGGGAGACGGAGGGAAAGATAGCAAGACAGAGACGCACACTGGCAGAGAAACAGAGGGACAGAGAGGGAGGGAGACGGAGGGAAAGATAGCAAGACAGAGACGCACACTGGCAGAGAAACAGAGGGACAGAGAGGGAGGGAGACGGAGGGAAAGATAGCAAGACAGAGACGCACACTGGCAGAGAAACAGAGGGACAGAGAGGGAGAGAGACGGAGGGAAAGATAGCAAGACAGAGACGCACACTGGCAGAGAAACAGAGGGACAGAGAGGGAGGGAGACGGAGGGAAAGATAGCAAGACAGAGACGCACACTGGCAGAGAAACAGAGGGACAGAGAGGGAGAGAGACGGAGGGAAAGATAGCAAGACAGAGACGCACACTGGCAGAGAAACAGAGGGACAGAGAGGGAGGGAGACGGAGGGAAAGATAGCAAGACAGAGACGCACACTGGCAGAGAAACAGAGGGACAGAGAGGGAGGGAGACGGAGGGAAAGATAGCAAGACAGAGACGCACACTGGCAGAGAAACAGAGGGACAGAGAGGGAGGGAGACGGAGGGAAAGATAGCAAGACAGAGACGCACACTGGCAGAGAAACAGAGGGACAGAGAGGGAGGGAGACGGAGGGAAAGATAGCAAGACAGAGACGCACACTGGCAGAGAAACAGAGGGACAGAGAGGGAGAGAGACGGAGGGAAAGATAGCAAGACAGAGACGCACACTGGCAGAGAAACAGAGGGACAGAGAGGGAGGGAGACGGAGGGAAAGATAGCAAGACAGAGACGCACACTGGCAGAGAAACAGAGGGACAGAGAGGGAGAGAGACGGAGGGAAAGATAGCAAGACAGAGACGCACACTGGCAGAGAAACAGAGGGACAGAGAGGGAGGGAGACGGAGGGAAAGATAGCAAGACAGAGACGCACACTGGCAGAGAAACAGAGGGACAGAGAGGGAGAGAGACGGAGGGAAAGATAGCAAGACAGAGACGCACACTGGCAGAGAAACAGAGGGACAGAGAGGGAGGGAGACGGAGGGAAAGATAGCAAGACAGAGACGCACACTGGCAGAGAAACAGAGGGACAGAGAGGGAGGGAGACGGAGGGAAAGATAGCAAGACAGAGACGCACGCACACTGGCAGAGAAACAGAGGGACAGAGAGGGAGGGAGACGGAGGGAAAGATAGCAAGACAGAGACGCACACTGGCAGAGAAACAGAGGGACAGAGAGGGAGGGAGACGGAGGGAAAGATAGCAAGACAGAGACGCACACTGGCAGAGAAACAGAGGGACAGAGAGGGAGAGAGACGGAGGGAAAGATAGCAAGACAGAGACGCACACTGGCAGAGAAACAGAGGGACAGAGAGGGAGAGAGACGGAGGGAAAGATAGCAAGACAGAGACGCACACTGGCAGAGAAACAGAGAGGGAGAGAGGGAGGGAGACGGAGGGAAAGATAGCAAGACAGAGACGCACACTGGCAGAGAAACAGAGGGACAGAGAGGGAGGGAGACGGAGGGAAAGATAGCAAGACAGAGACGCACACTGGCAGAGAAACAGAGGGACAGAGAGGGAGGGAGACGGAGGGACAGAGAGGGGAAGCCAGCAAGATGTATTCTGGGAGATGTAGAAAGGGGTTTGAAAACCACTTTTGTGATTAACAGCAAACTAATGCCTATTTTCTCTGCCTTCCTCAATGCTTCTAGAACTTTGGAAAACTCAATGGAACCAATAGATAAGGGCAAACTAACCGCCCTCCAGGACACCTACAGCATCCGATGTCACAGGAAGGCCAAAAAGATCATCAAGGTCATCAACCACCCGAGCCACTGCCTGTTCACCCCCTATAATCCTGAAGGCGAGTTCAGTAGAGGTGCATCAAAGCAGGGACCGAGAGACTGAAAAACAGCTTCTATCTCAAGGCCATCAGACGGTTAAACAGCCATCACTAGCACATTAGAGACTGCTGCCTGTCGGCATAAACTAGAAATCACTGGCCACTTTAATAAATGGAACACTAGTCACTTTAATAATGTTTACATATCTTGCATTACTCATCTCATATGTATATACTGTATTCTATACTATTCTACTGTATCTTAGTCACTTAATAATGTTTACATACATTTACATACATCTCATATGTATATACTGTATTCTATACTATTCTACTGTATCTTAGTCACTTAATAATGTTTACATACCTGGCATTACTCATCTCATATGTATATACTGTATTCTATACTATTCTAATGTATTTTAGTCACTTAATAATGTTTACATACATTTACATACATCTCATATGTATATACTGTATTCTATACTATTCTACTGTATCTTAGTCACTTAATAATGTTTACATACCTGGCATTACTCATCTCATATGTATATACTGTATTCTATACTATTCTGCGTATTACTCATCTCATATGTATATACTGTATTCTATACTATTCTACGTATTACTCATCTCATATGTATATACTGTATTCTATACTATTCTACGTATTACTCATCTCATATGTATATACTGTATTCTATACTATTCTACTGTATCTTAGTCCGTTCCGCTCTGACATCTCTCATCCATATATGTATATAGTCCTAGTTCATTCCTACTTAGATGTGTGTGTATTGGGTAAATGTTGTGTAATTTGTTAGATATTACCGCACTGTCGAGGCTAGAAACACAAGCATTTTGCTACACCCGCAATAACATCTGCTAAACACGTGTATGTGACCAATAACATGTGATTTGATTTAGGATAGGAGGGGCATTGTAGGATTGTTGTTGATGCTGTTGATTCTACTCGTCAGCGCACACAGATAAATCACACATTCAGGCCTTCTGAAGTGAACAGAACCAGCCATCAATCCTACACTACACTCTTAGAAACATTTTCTATCTAGAACCTAAAAGGGTTCTTTTGCTGTGCTCGTTTGAGAACCCTTTGAATAACCCTATCTTGTTCCAGGTAGAACCCTTTTTGGGGTTCCGTGTAGAACCCTTTCCACAGAGGGTTCTACATAGAACCTAAAAGGGTTCTTTTGCTGTGCTCGTTTGAGAACCCTTTGAATAACCCTATCTTGTTCCAGGTAGAACCCTTTTTGGGGTTCCGTGTAGAACCCTTTCCACAGAGGGTTCTACATGGAACCCAAAAGGATTCTAACTGGAGCCAAAAAGAGGTCTCATGTAGGGACAGCCGAAGAACACTTGTGTAACCTCTTTTTTTTTTTTTTTTACTAAAAGTGTCCCACTAGCCAGACCACCTGCTGCCCTGACAGAGCTGTGGGTTAGAGAGATGCACTCTGTCCTACTCTGGTCTGCTACACTCTAACAGTCTATGGCTCAGTCCAGTTCTTTCTTTTCTGGGCCATAGTGTTCAGGGCTTTTTACAAAGCAGATCCAACCCACTGGACCCTGAGCGGTTACAGATGTATGCAGTGAAGAATGGGCAGGGAGAGAGAGGGGGGAGAGAGAGCAGTGAAGGAGACATTGGGAGGGGTAGAGGGTGTTGGTATGGGAGGGTGACTTATTGGATGCAGGATACTAAATCTAACACTTTCAACATCTTGGTTTACACCCAACCACCCCGCCTGGGCGTAAAATCAAATCACTCTCCCAGTCGAGCTAGCATAGATGCTACAGCTAACCAACAGAGACAATTCATTGTGATCATTAAGGCCTGTTGGGTTGTTGTGAATGCCATTGTTGATTATCAAATGATGCTGCAGTAATCAACAGAACAGGTCCCCAGATACATACAGATACATCTTCATGAAGTCCTGGTAAAATCCTGAAGTCGATGATAAAGCGTTATAAGACTGTAGTCTGGATGTAATGAAATATAAGAACTATAGTTATTGTGTATCAGGCAGTCAGCCAAGTGTTGATGTGGACTTCCTGATTCCTCTCTATCTTCCTGATGTTGACTTCCTGATTCCTCTCTATCTTCCTGATGTTGACTTCCTGATTCCTCTCTATCTTCCTGATGTTGACTTCCTGATTCCTCTCTATCTTCCTGATGTTGACTTCCTGATTCCTCTCCATCTTCCTGATTCCTCTCCATCTTCCTGATTCCTCTCTATCTTCCTGATGTTGACTTCCTGATTCCTCTCTATCTTCCTGATGTTGACTTCCTGATTCCTCTCTATCTTCCTGATGTTGACTTCCTGATTCCTCTCTATCTTCCTGATGTTGACTTCCTGATTCCTCTCTATCTTCCTGATGTTGACTTCCTGATTCCTCTTTATCTTCCTGATGTTGACTTCCTGAGTCCTCTCTATCTTCCTGATGTTGACTTCCTGATTCCTCTCTTCTCTCTGTTTTGTAGAATCAAGGCTTCCTAAATAAATAAACTCTATTCCATATGCACTTCTTTTGAACAAGGCCCATAGGGCTCTGGTCAAAAGTAGTGCACTATATCGGGAATAGGGCTTTGGTCTAAAGTAGTGCACTATATAGGGAATAGGACCCTGGTCAAAAGCTGTGCACTGTATAGGGAATAGAGCTCTGATCAAAAGTAGTGCACTATATAGGGAATAGGGCTCTGATCAAAAGTAGTGTACTGTATAGGGAATAGGGTGCCATTTGGGAAGTAATCTAGATCTCAACTTCAGAATGAAGGTTGTGAATTGTAGCTTCTTTTGACTGACATTTCTTTCTCCCGCGACGGAACGAGGCCGACCAACATCTTCAAACGCGCCCCGATCGACTCTCTCTCTCTCAATGACAAACTAGTCATGACAGTCATTATGGGAAGTGGAGTATAATCGTTTAAAACAGGACAGATAATGTAGTTGAATTTGATGATGGTGAGGGGGGGGGGCTTACAATGCTGCTAGATTATGTAATGGGGGGGCCGGAGATGAGACCACAAGCTTTATGATGAGTGACGTGTGTGTGTGTGTGTGTGTGTGTGTGTGTGTGTGTGTGTGTGTGTGTGTGTGTGTGTGTGTGTGTGTGTGTGAGACATGAAAACAAAATGTTAGCAGCAGTATGTTCTTGCCATGGGGAGTTTTCTTCATGGTTGCGAAAACACCAACAATCCATTGATTGTCATCGTTGTGTCCATTTCTCCCCGCTGGGCTGCTGTCACTGGGGTTTGGCCCACGTCCCTGCCCCTCATCCAACACCCCAGACACGCTTTCATTTGATTCTCTGCATCTGGGATCAAGGCTGGAGGAGGAACATGAAAACAACCAACTCAGAGTGAACGCATTAGACTGAATCTGGACATGATGTCAGACCATTTTGTTCCAAATGGCACCCTATCCCCTAGATAGTGCACTACTGTTGATCAGAGCCCTATTTCACCCTATTCCCTATATAGTGCACTACTTTTGACCAGAGCCCTGTGGCACGCTATTCCCTATATATAGTGCACTACTTTAGACCAGAACCCTGTGGCAAAAGCAGTGCACTAAAAAGGGAATAGGGTGCCATTTGGGACATGCACTGACAACATTCTCTGTAACTTGCAGTCTACTGCTCCATACTGTAGTCTACTGCTCTATGCTGTAGTCTACTGCGCCATACTGTAGTCTACTGCTCTATGCTGCTCTCTACTGTAGTCTACTGCTCTATGCTGTAGTCTACTGCTCTATACTGTAGTCTACTACTCTATGTTGCTCTCTACTGTAGTCTACTGCTCTATACTGTAGTCTACTGCTCTATACTGTATCTACTGCTCTATACTGTAGTCTACTGCTCTCTACTGTAGTCTACTGCTCTATACTGTAGTCTACTGCTCTATACTGTAGTCTACTGCTCTCTACTGTAGTCTACTGCTCTATACTGTAGTCTACTGCTCTATGCTGTAGTCTACTGCTCTATACTGTAATCTACTACTCTATGTTGCTCTCTACTGTAGTCTACTGCTCTATACTGTAGTCTACTGCTCTATACTGTATCTACTGCTCTATACTGTAGTCTACTGCTCTATGCTGCTCTCTACTGTAGTCTACTGCTCTATACTGTAGTCTACTGCTCTATACTGTAGTCTACTGCTCTATGCTGCTCTCTACTGTAGTCTACTGCTCTATACTGTAGTCTACTGCTCTATACTGTAGTCTACTGCTCTCTACTGTAGTCTGCTGCTCTATACTGTAGTCTACTGCTCTCTACTGTAGTCTACTGCTCTATACTGTAGTCTACTGCTCTATGCTGCTCTCTACTGTAGTCTACTGCTCTATACTGTAGTCTACTGCTCTATACTGTAGTATACTGCTCTATGCTGCTCTCTACTGTAGTATACTGCTACGCTTTAGCTGTCGGAGTGGGTGGATACAGGGAAGGTGGTTGAGTGGGTGGATAAAGGGAGGATGGATGATAAAACTGAGGCAGAATAGTTGGCTTGATACAGTAGGTGGAGGTGGATGAATGATCTGGACAGATGACTCTCTAGTCCCTTGGTGGTAGGGAATGATGTGAGGACACAGAGTAGATGGACTATGAAGAGAAGTGTGTGTGTGTGTGTGTGTGTGTGTGTGTGTGTGTGTGTGTGTGTGTGTGTGTGTGTGTGTGTGTGTGTGTGTGTGTGTGTGTGTGTGTGTGTGTGTGTGTGTGTGTGTATAGGAGTTTGGCACTACATGGAGAGTTCCTTTACCCTCTGCTCCCAGACATGTTGTTTTAGTGTGAATACTGCAGCAAAGAGCTGTTCTGTCCTGTGTTTCAGGGGAAATCCCTTGTTCTCCCTCTCTCCCCCCTCTCTCCTGCTCTGTCTCTCCCTCACTCCTGCTCTCTCGCTCTCTATCCCACTCCCTCTCTCCCTCCTGTTGTGCCCCTCTCCCTCCCTCTCTCTCTCGTGCTCTCTCTTTTTCCCTCCCACTCCCTCTCTCTCTCGTGCTCTCTCTTTTTCCCTCCCACTCCCTCTCTCCTTCTCTCCCTCCCTGCCTCTCTCCCTCCTGTTGTGCCTCTCTCCCTCCCTCTCTCTCTCGTGCTCTCTCTTTTTCCCTCCCACTCCCTCTCTCCTTCCCTCCCACTCCCTCTCTCCCTCCTGTTGTGCCTCTCTCCCTCCCTCTCTCTCCCACTCCCTCTCTCCTTCCCTCCCACTCCCTCTCCTTCCCTCCCTCCCCCCTCTCTCTCTCTCTCTCTGAGTCATTGTTCCACTCAGGCATGTCCAAGGCTACAGGCTCTATTAGTGAAAAGCAGTGACCTAACGTTCCTAAATCTGCCAAACACATTCTGAGTCAACACTGGAAATAACCTGGGATTTTACTGTCCGATAGAGACGTGTTTTCTTATATCCATTTCACTCAACATACCGTATCTTACAAAACCCTGTACAATATAGTGTGTTATAAAAGGTACGAGGAAAACCATGGGTCTAGAATGTATTCAAATCCACTGATGCTTACGATTTCTTTCCCTCTTCCAGATGGACAGAGAATACCGGTATTGAGTACAGTAGGTAAAAGATGCTGAAAAAGAGGAAAATGTTGAAGCCTTTTCTCTGTGAAGTTTTCTCACGTTAGTCACAATGACCAGGGGATATTTTGGAGACCGATGGTTAAACCATTATGACACGAAAACATTATGTTTGTTGTAATTCTCTCAGAACGTAATTACAAGGTGAAAGAAGTTCAAGAACACTTCAAGAAATGGAGACAAGACCCAACATTAAAAACAACAGATTCGTATTCAGGAAAGTATTCAGACACCTTGACCTTTTTCCACATTTTGTGAGATTACAGACTAAATTCTAAAATGGATTAAATAAGACATTTACATAAGTATTCAGACGCTGTGTTGAAGCACCTTTGGCAGTGATTACAGCCTCGAGTCTTCTTGGGTATGACGCTACAAGCTTGGCACACCTGGTTTTGGAAAGTTTCTCCCATTCTTCTCTGCAGATCCTCTCAAGCTCTGGTTGGATGGGGAGCATCGCTGCACAGCTATTTTCAGGTCACTCCAGAGATGTTAGATCGGGTTCAAGTCCGGGCTCTGGCTGAGCCACTCAAGGACATTCAGAGACTTGTCCCGAAGCCACTCCTGCGTTGTCTTTCTGTGTGCTTAGGGTTGTTGTCCTTTTGGAAGGTGAACCTTTGCCCCAGCTTGAGGTCCTGAGTGCTGTGGAGCAGGCTTTCATTGAGTATCTCTCTGTACTTTGCTCCGTTCATCTTTCCCTTGATCCTGACTAGACTCCCAGGCCCTGCCGCTGCAAAACATTACCTCCCTGACCAAGGCCCTATCCCCCGATTGCTCAGTTTGGCCAGGCGGACAGCACTAGGGAGAGTCTTGGTGGTTCCAAACTTCTTCAATTTAAGAACAATGGAGGCCACTGAATTCTTGGGGACCTTTAATACTGCAGAAATATTTTGGTACCCTTCCCCAGGTCTGTCCCTCGACAAAATCCTGTCTCAGAACTCTACAGATAATTCCTTCGACCTCATGTGTCACATGCGCCGAATACAACAGGTGTAGACCTCACCATGAAACGCTTACTTACAAGCACTCAATCAACAATGCAGTTCAATAAATAATGTTAAGAAAATATTTACTAAATAAAATGAAATCAAAAAGTAACAAGAAAATTACAATAACGAGGCTATATACAGGGGGTACCGGTACTGTGTGGGGGTACAGGCTAGTCGAGCTAATTTGTTAAGTGAATATGCATAGATAATAAACAGCGAGTAGAGGCATTGTAAAAACAAAGGGGGGAGGGGATCTATGTATCCAAGATGGCGCAGCAGTCAGACGTGTGTTTGTCTTGTCCCGTGTAAATAATCGTTTTCCTCATTTTTTTGTATAGTTTTGTATATATTTGAATGTAATTTTCCATCTACGGACTGAGTTTACTCTACTGCAACCCGCCTCACCCAATGTGGTATGGAGCTGCTATTTTTACACTTTAGAACCGGAACCCCCATCGGAAGCTAGCCAGCTAACTAGCTAGTAGTCAGTTAGCCTTGAGCTAGCCAGCTAACTAGCTAGTAGTCAGTTAGCCTTGAGCTAGCCAGCTAACTAGCTAGTAGTCAGTTAGCCACTGCTAGTGGTCTTTGCTGTTAACTCGGACACCAGCCAGCCTCGGTAACTACCTGCCAGTCTGCACAGATCAACCCAGAGCATATCGGACTGCTTTTTCTCTACCGATTCCTACCACAAGCTCTGGACTATTACACCGGATCATCGCAGCTAGCTAGCTACTATCCGAGTGGCTACTCCTGGCTAACTCCTCTGTCCTGAAGCAAGCACCAGTTAGCCTTGAGCTAGCCCCATCTCCCGGCTAGCCAAAGAGGTCTACCAGCTAATTCTTGGGCTGCAATACCTCTTTAGCCAATTGGCCTGGATCGTTTATTGCCGACACGGAGCCCCGCCGATCCATCACGACTGGTCTGCCGACGTAATCATCCGAGGTGGTTTCAACAGGCTTTTCCGTTGCGACGTTGCCGAAGACCCATCTGCAGGCCCCGGCCCGCTAGCTTTCTGAATCGCCGTGTCTCCAGCTTGCCTAGCGTAGTAGCGACTACCGAACGGCTCTCTGACTCACCTATTGCTACTTATTGGACCCTATGATCACTCGGCTACGCATGCCTCTCCCTAATGTCAATATGCCTTATCTACTGCTGTTTTGGTGAGTGATTGTTTTATTTCACTGTAGAGCCCCCAGCCTCGCCCAACATGCCTTAGATAGCTCTTTTGTCCCACCCTCCACACATGCGGAGACCTCACCTGGCTTAACTGGTGCCTCTAAGACAAAACCTCTCTCATCATCACTCAATGCCTAGGTTTACCTCCACTGTACTCACATCCTACCATAGCCTTGTATGTACATTATGCCCTGAATCTATTCTACCACACACAGAAATCTGCTCCTTTTATTCTCTGTTCCCAATGCACTAGGCGACCAGTTCTTATAGCTTTTAGCCGTACCCTTATCCTACTCCTCCTCTGTTCCTCTGCTGATGTAGAGGTTAACCCAGGCCCTGTAGCCTCCAGCACCACACCTATTCCCCAGGCGCTCTCATTTGTTGACTTCTGTAACTGTCAAAGCCTTGATTTCATGCATGTTAACATCAGAAGCCTCCTCCCTAAGTTTGATTCACTGTTTTAGCACACTCCGCCAACCCTGATGTCCTTGCCATGTCTGAATTCTGGCTTAGGAAGTCCACCAAAAATTCAGAAATTTCAATCCCCAAATACAACATTTTCAGACAAGATAGAACTGCCAAAGGGAGCGCAGTTGCAATCTACTGCAGAGACAGCCTGCAGAGTTCTGTCATGCTATCCAGGTCTGTGACCAAACAATTCGAGCTTCTACTTTTAAAAATCCACCTTTCCAGAAATAAGTCTCTCACCATTGCCGCTTGTAATTTGCACCCTGTAGCACTAATTAAAAAGTACCACAACCCTTCGTTTTATTTGCCAACTTCAATCATTGGAAAACAAACTGGACGATGTACTATTAAGACTATCCTACCAAAGGGACATTAAAATCTGTAATATCTTATGTTTCACCAAGACGTGGCTGGATGACGACACAGATAATATAGAGCTGGCTGGCTTCTCTGTGCATCGGCAGGACTACGTTTGGTAAGAAGAGGGGAGGGGGGTGTGTCTAATAATAAAGAAGTTATTGCTTGCCTGAATACCTCATGATAAGATGTAGATCAGAATAGACAGAGGAGTGAGAGGCCCCGGTGCACAACTGAATTCTCATAGTGATCTATTTACCACCACAAACCGACGCCGGCACTAAGACCACACTCAATGAGCTGTATAAGGCCATAAGCAAACAACAAAACGCTCATCCAGAGGCGGCGCTCCTAGTGGCCGGGGACTTTAATGCAGGGAAACTTAAATCCGTTTCACCTCATTTCTACCAGCACGTCACATGTGCAACCAGAGGGGGAAAAAACTCTGGACAACCTTTACTCCACACACAGAGATGCGTACAAAGCTTCACCCTCCATTTGGCAAATCTGACCATAATACTATCCCCCTGATTCCTGCTTACAAGCCAAAACTAAAACAGGAAGTACCAGTGACTCGCTCAATACGGAAGTGGTCAGACGACGCGGCTGCTACACTACATGACTGCTAGGCTAGCACAGACTGGAATATGTTCTGGGATTCATCCAATGGCATTGAGGAGTATACCACCTCAGTCATCGGCTTTGTCAATAAGTGCATCGACGACGACGTCCCCACAGTGACCGTACGTACATATCCCAACCAGAAGCCATGGATTACAGGCAACATCTGCATCGAGCTAAAGGCTAGAGCTGCTGCTTTCAAGGAGCGGGACACTAATCCGGACACCTACTACACCGGCTCGGACGCTTGTCGGATGTGGCAGGGCTTGAAAACTATTACGGACTCAAAGGGAAACCCAGACGCGAGCTGCCCAGTGACGCGACCCTACTAGACGAGCTAAATGCGTTTTATGCTCGCTTCTGGGTGACTGTGTGATAACGCTCTCGGTAGCCGATGTGAGCAAGACTTTTAAACAGATCAACGTTCACAAAGCCGCAGGGCCAGATGGATTACCAGGACGTGTACTCAAAGCATGTGCAGACCAAGTGTCAAGTGTCTTCACTGACATTTTCAACCTCTCCCTGACTGAGTCTGTAATACCTACATGTTTTAAGCAGACCACCATAGTCCCTGTGCCAAGGAAGCAAAGGTAATCTTCCTAAATGATTACGGCTCCGTAGCACTCACGTCTGTAGCCATGAAGTGCTTTGAAAGGCTGGTAATGGCTCACATCAACACCATTATCCCAGAAACCCTAGACCCACTCCAATTTGCATACCGCCCCAACAGATCCTCAGATGACGTAATCTCAATCACACTCCACACTGCCCTTTCCCACCTGGACAAAAGGAACACCTATGTGAGAATGCTGTTCATTGACTACAGCTCAGCGTTCACCATGGTGCCCATAAAGCTCATCACTAAGCTAAGGACCCTGGGACTAAACACCTCCCTCTGCAACTGGTTCCTGGACTTCCTGACAGACCTCCCCCAAGTGTTAAGGGTAGGCAACAACACATCTGCCATGCTGATCCTCAACACTGGGGCCTCTCAGGGGTGCTTGACTAGTCGCCTGTACTCCCTGTTCACCCACGACTGAATGGCCAAACACGACTCCAACATCATCATTAGGTTTGCCGACGACACAACAGTGGTAGGCCTGATCACCGACAACGATGAGACACCCTATAGGAAGGAGGTCAGAGAACTGGGAGTGTGGTGCCAAGACAACAACCTCAATGTGAGCAAGACAAAGGAGCTGATCATGGACTACAGGAAAAGACGTGCCGAACATGCCCCCATTAACTTCAACGGGATGTAATGGAGCGAGTCGAGAGTTTCAAGTTCCTTGGTGTCCACATCAGCAACGCTCTATCGTGGTCCAAACACACCAAGACAGTCGTTAAGCGGGCACAACAAAACTGTTTCACCCTCAGGAGACTGAAAAGATTTGGCATGGGTCCCCAAATCCTCAAAAAGTTCTACAGCTGCACCATCGGGAACATCCTGACCGGTTGCATCACAGCCTGTTATGGCAACTGCTTGGCATCTGACTGTAAGGCACTACAGAGGGTAGTACGTATGGTCCACTACATCACTGGGGACAAGCTTCCTGCCATCAAGGACCTATATAATAGACGGTGTCAGAAGAAAGCTCATAAAACTGTCAGAGACTCCAGACTCCCAAGTCATCGAATGACCACCGGACTATCACAAGGACATTTATAAAACGTTCCAAACTTTCGGTAGTGTACATACAGTACTACTACTACAGACAGAGAGTCAGTCCCTATAAGAACTTCTGCATGTTTACTATAGATACGGCTGGGTATCAGGTTCTTCCTGAAGTATAACTGTTAGATATTAGGTCAGTACAGTATGTATGGCTCTGCTACTATGATTGATTGAATGTACAGCACAGTAAATCGTTCTGAATGTTTACTATAGATATGACTTGGTTTCAGGTTTTTCCTGAAGTATAACTGTTCTGGCATTAATTAAAAGGCAGAGGTGTCTGTGATTTGTATTGAATGTAACCCACTGTACAGTAAATTGTTCTGGATAAGAACGTCTACAAAATGGCTAAATGGTAAATTGCAGACTTCACATGAAACCAGGCTACTGTCAGGACAGGAACAGTGAAAGGGAATATGCTGTATATCTCTGTACGACTCCTCTCACACTACCCCCCCCCCCTACACTCTCCCACCTCTCTATCCCTCCGGCTCTCTCTCCTCTCTCTCTGTCTTCCCATCGCTCTCCTTTCTTAAAGGGTAAGTTACAGGAAGGAGCTGCCATACTTCTCAATTGGTCCCAGACCAAAATATTCCACCCCCTTCATCAGCACAGGTCTCTTCTTCCCTCCTTCCCTCTGCTGCCATTGATTTCCTTCTCTGACCTACTTCCATGATGCACTCAACCCCAAAAAGAGAAAGAACACATGGCAGAGTCCTCCACTCCTCCAACACATGGCAGAGTCCTCCACTCCTCCAACACATGGCAGAGTCCTCCACTCCTCCAACACATGGCAGAGTCCTCCACTCCTCCAACACATGGCAGAGTCCTCCACTCCTCCAACACATGGCTGAGTCCTCCACTCCTCCAACACGTGACAGAGTCCTTCACTCCTCCAACACATGGCTGAGTCCTCCACTCCTCCAACACATGGCAGAGGCCTCCACTCCTCCAACACATGGCAGAGTCCTCCACTCCTCCAACACATGGCAGAGTCCTCCACTCCTCCAACACGTGACAGAGTCCTCCACTCCTCCAACACATGGCAGAGTCCTCCACTCCTCCAACACATGGCAGAGTCCTCCACTCCTCCAAACACATGGCATAGTCCTTCACTCCTCCAACACATGGCAGAGTCCTCCACTCCTCCAACACATGGCAGAGTCCTCCACTCCTCCAACACATGGCTGAGTCCTCCACTCCTCCAACACATGGCAGAGTCCTCCACTCCTCCAACACATGGCAGAGTCCTCCACTCCTCCAACACATGGCTGAGTCCTCCACTCCTCCAACACGTGACAGAGTCCTCCACTCCTCCAACACATGGCAGAGTCCTCCACTCCTCCAACACATGGCAGAGTCCTCCACTCCTCCAACACATGGCAGAGTCCTCCACTCCTCCAACACATGGCAGAGTCCTCCACTCCTCCAACACATGGCAGAGTCCTCCACTCCTCCAACACGTGACAGAGTCCTCCACTCCTCCAACACGTGACAGAGTCCTCCACTCCTCCAACACGTGACAGAGTCCTCCACTCCTCCAACACGTGACAGAGTCCTCCACTCCTCCAACACGTGACAGAGTCCTCCATTCCTCCAACACGTGACAGAGTCCTCCACTCCTCCAACACGTGACAGAGTCCTCCACTCCTCCAACACATGGCAGAGTCCTCCACTCCTCCAACACGTGACAGAGTCCTCCACTCCTCCAACACATGGCAGAGTCCTCCACTCCTCCAACACGTGACAGAGTCCTCCACTCCTCCAACACATGGCAGAGTCCTCCACTCCTCCAACACATGGCAGAGTCCTCCACTCCTCCAACACGTGACAGAGTCCTCCACTCCTCCAACACGTGACAGAGTCCTCCACTCCTCCAACACATGGCAGAGTCCTCTATCTCTCTCTCTGTTTCCCTCCCTCCCACCCCTCCCATCTCCCAAAATGAAACTTCAAACTTTCATGCGAGAAAATACAAAGTGGCAAGAATCCATTGGAAGGAGGAAGAGGAGGAGGGAGAGGAGGAGGGAGAACAGGCTAGCTCACCAGAGAGAAATTCTGCCCCTGGTCGGCAGATTGATGACAAGATCATTTTTCACAGACAGGAAATCAGACCTCCAGCCAGCCACCTCAACAGGAAACCAGACCTCCAGCCAGCCACCTCAACAGGAAATCAAACATCCAGCCAGCCACCTCAGCAGGAAATCAGACCTCCAGCCAGCCACCTCAACAGGAAATCAGACCTCCAGCCAGCCACCTCAACAGGAAACCAGACCTCCAGCCAGCCACCTCAACAGGAAATCAAACCTCCAGCCAGCCACCTCAACAGGAAACCAGACCTCCAGCCAGCCACCTCAACAAGAAATCAAATCTCCAGCCAGCCACCTCAACAAGAAATCAAATATAACAACATGGTTTAGATAAAAGCCCATGGACAACCAGAACCATGCTCAGAATTCCTCTCCCACAGTTTTTCTCAGAGTCTCCCAGCCAATGTCCACTAAGGTTCCAGCCTGGCAACACAGGGAGTCTCCCAGCCAACGTTCACTAAGGGCCCAGCCTAACAACACTGAGAGTCTGAGAGCCAACGTCCACTAAGGTTCCAGCCTGGCAACACATACACACACGCACATTCGAATACCTGAGCTGACAAGGTGAAACATCTGTCGATGTGCCCTTGAGCACAACATTTCATTGCAACAGTACATATATGATTTAGAGTCACGGAGGCCATTGTATGCTGCTGCTAGACTCCTGTATCCTGATGTCTCCCATCTTCCCCCCTCAGCATTATCTTCCAGTCCTTTATTGATACCTCATGTTGTTTTTGAAAATATGTAAACGGCCAAACATGCTAAAATGGTCAGTTTTGTCTTACTGATATTCGGATGACAATGTTGGAGTCTTGGCTGACATGAGAAAGTAACTTAGAGTGTCTGTTCAGATGAGGAAATGGAACGAAACCCCCTGTCGCTGCATCCTGATCCTTCTTTTCAGTTGACTGGCGAGGAGTTTTGTCCCCAGCTGGCCGAAGCATCTGTCCAACGGACATGGGTTCAGGTAGTATTTTTATTTTTTTCAAATGCTTTTGCTGCGCTTGATCGAGCTTGCCTGGTATCAGTACAACCAATGGGATAGCCTGACAAGTTCAAACCTTGCCCATCTGGCACCGCATGCAGTCTCAATCCAACGCTTAAAAATATTTGAAAGGAGAACAAATACTATTTGAACCTAGGACTGCTGTCCAAAGCTGGTCTTCTTATGAGCGGTATGTCTTGTACTCTGTCTCGTTCCCAAATGGAACACTGTTCCCTACATAAAGCCTCACAGCCCCCATTCAAAAGTAGCACACCATAGAAGAATAGGATGTAATTCAGTACATTTGATTCCCAGCACTCCTCGAAGATCCCAAATCCAAACCGTAGGAAGGATCTATGGAGTGAAGGGTAACGACGATGCTAATGATACAATAGTACCTGCTTCAAATCAGATCCATAATGCCTGCTTCAAATCAGATCCATAATACTGGCTTCAAATCAGGTCCATAATCCCTGCTTCAAATCAGATCCATAATACTGCTTCAAATCAAATCCATAATACTGGCTTCAAATCAGGTCCATAATTCCTGCTTCAAATAAGGTCCATAATTCCTGCTTCAAATCAGATCCATAATACCGGCTTCAAATCAGATCCATAATACTGGCTTCAAATCAGATCCATAATGCCTGCTTCAAATCAGATCCATAATACTGGCTTCAAATCAGATCCATAATGCCTGCTTCAAATCAGATCCATAATGCCTGCTTCAATACAGATCCATAATGCCTGCTTCAAATCAGATCCATAATGCCTGCTTCAAATCAGATCCATAATGCCTGCTTCAATACAGATCCATAATGCCTGCTTCAAATCAGATCCATAATGCCTGCTTCAATACAGATCCATAATACTGGCTTCAAATCAGATCCATAATGCCTGCTTCAAATCAGATCCATAATGCCTGCTTCACGTAACGTTTTTTTTTTTTTTAACTTTCTGGTTATTTAAAGTATTTTTTACACAAACCATTTCTGATGACTTTACAGCAATATATAATCTTTCTAGCATTCTTTGGGCATAATCTTATGCCTTCCTATGATATGCTTTCTATTCCCTCTCTGCCACATATCCTGTGGTAACTCACATCCGTCTCCTCTGCCACAAGCAGCTGATATTTAGCTTTGACTCTCCAATTAGTTGCTGGCACGCACACACTGTTCACAGACTAATTCACAACCACCAACACCCCACATTAACCCCATGGGGATGGGGTTTATAGTTTACAGTGTGTGTAAGGACCGCAGTCAGTAGTCAGGCAAGTAACCTTGTTGCTGTAATGACACACTGTAATGTTTCTCCCAATAGATATGTGTTTATAAAAATTGGATTTGTTTTCAAATTCTTTGTGGGTCTGTGTAATCTGAAGGAAATATGTGTCTCTAATATGGTCATACATTAGGCAGGAGGTTAGGAATTGCAGCTCAGTTTCCACCTCATTTTGAGGTCTCTCTCTCTCTCTCTCTCTCTCTCTCTCTCTCTCTCTCTCTCTCTCTCTCTCTCTCTCTCCTCTCTCTCTCTCTCTCTCTCTCTCTCTCTCTCTCTCTCCTCTCTCTCTCTCTCTCTCTCTCTCTCTCTCTCTCTCTCTCTCTCTCTCTCTCTCCTCTCTCTCTCTCTCTCTCTCTCTCTCTCTCTCTCTCTCTCTCTCTCTCTCTCTCTCTCTCTCTCTCTCTCTCTCCTCTCTCTCTCTCTCTCTCTCTCTCTCTCTCTCTCTCTCTCTCTCTCTCTCTCTCTCTCTCTCTCTCTCCTCTCTCTCTCTCTCTCTCTCTCTCTCTCTCTCTCTCTCTCTCTCTCTCTCTCTCTCTCTCTCTCTCTCTCTCTCTCTCTCTCTCTCTCTCTCTCTCTCTCTCTCTCTCTGACAGTGGCTATCCTGTGAATTTTCACTAACCATGCTTTAAAATCTAATCTCATGATGCTGTAACTCCAATGGTGAGTGAATGTTAGTTAGTTATACCACCCAGGGGCTGTGACTACTGTAAATATGTGCTGTTATATTGATGTGGATCTCAATGAGACTAAACTATGTCATAACCCTGGGACTGTGGTGGGAGAGGTGATGGGCTTTGTAGTTTACGGCACGTGGAGGATCCACGGAGGCCAAGTTAATTACATCAGCAGGTTAACCAGAGCATAGACCCCTTGCATCTAGCACTCTCTCTGTCCATTTCAATACTACTGGAAAGTTCCTGCTTCTCTTCTCACTCTTGGAGGCTATCACCACTTGGAGGCTATCCCCACTTGGAGGCTATCCCCACTTGGAGGCTATCCCCACTTGGAGGCTATCACCACTTGGAGGCTATCCCCACTTGGAGGCTATCCCCACTTGGAGGCTATCACCACTTGGAGGCTATCACCACTTGGAGGCTATCCCCACTTGGAGGCTATACCCACTTGGAGGCTATACCCACTTGGAGGCTATCACCACTTGGAGGCTATCCCCACTTGGAGGCTATCCCCACTTGGAGGCTATCCCCACTTGGAGGCTATCACCACTTGGAGGCTATACCCACTTGGATGCTATCACCACTTGGAGGCTATCACCACTTGGAGGCTATCCCCACTTGGAGGCTATCCCCACTTGGAGGCTATCACCACTTGGAGGCTATCCCCACTTGGAGGCTATCACCACTTGGAGGCTATACCCACTTGGAGGCTATCACCACTTGGAGGCTATCCCCACTTGGAGGCTATCCCCACTTGGAGGCTATACCCACTTGGAGGCTATACCCACTTGGAGGCTATACCCACTTGGAGGCTATCACCACTTGGAGGCTATCACCACTTGGAGGCTATCCCCACTTGGAGGCTATCCCCACTTGGAGGCTATCCCCACTTGGAGGCTATCACCACTTGGAGGCTATCCCCACTTGGAGGCTATCACCACTTGGAGGCTATCCCCACTTGGAGGCAGAGAGTCCCACTTGGAGGCAGAGAGTCCCGCTTGGAGGCAGAGAGTCCCACTTGGAGGTTCGTGCTCTCTTTTTTTTACATTTTATTTTAATTTTTAACCTTTATTTTACTAGGCAAGTCAGTTAAGAACACATTCTTATTTTCAATGACGGCCTAGAAACAGTGGGTTAACTGGTCTAGGAACAGTGGGTTAACTGCCTGTTCAGGGGCAGAACGACAGATTTGTACCTTGTCAGCTCGGGGATTTGAACTTGCAACCTTCCGGTTACTAGTCCAACGCTCTAACCACTAGGCTACCCCCTCCCCTCTGATTGGCTCATAGTCAAGTTGTCGGCCATAGAGGAGCATTGCGCTTCTACAACGACAGGTTCGCCGGTTCCGCAGCAGGAACCACTTATTGTTCTAGCCAGAGAAGGAACGTCCTCCTACTGTGATCAGTACCTATAGGGAGTCTATCAGCAGTCAGATTCTCTGTGTTTTATGCTTTAGTAAAATAAACATGGGGTCTACTTCACCCCCCCCACCCCCCCCTACCCCCCCCCTCTGTGGCTTTCACCACTTGTAATGTCTGTTGTTATTTTTGGTCAGGTCTCTCTCGAAAAAGAGACGACCAGTTTCCAAAAGAATAAACCTGGTAGAATAAGTTGTGTTGTGGGGTTTGGATGAAGGCCTGGGGAAGGCTGAGAGAAGGAAACCAGACAGAGACCCACAGACCTCTCTGACAAACAACTAATGTATGTTTAGTCTAGTAGCATGGCTGTCTGCTAGGAGTGTGTAGTATCGCAGTAGTATTAAACTGGTAATAGAGTCATGTAATAAAGAACACATGCAGGGAAGGTTGAAACCACACCACACCACAGACTCAGTATCACCACAGACCCTCAACCTTCAGGACAGACCCAGTACCACCACAGACCCAGAATCACCACAGACCCAGTACCACCATAGACCCTCAACCTCCACCACAGACCCAGTACCACCACAGACCCTCAACCTCCACCACAGACCCAGTACCACCACAGACCCTCAACGTCCACCACAGACCCTCAACCTCCAGGACAGACCCAGTACCACCAAAGACACGCAACCTCCACCATAGACCCTCAACCTCCACCACAGATTCAGTACCACCACAGACCCTCAACCTCCAGGACAGACCCAGTACCACCAAAGACACGCAACCTCCACCATAGACCCTCAACCTCCACCACAGATTCAGTACCACCACAGACCCTCAACCTCCACCACAGATTCAGTACCACCACAGACCCTCAACCTCCACCATAGACCCTCAACCTCCACCACAGATTCAGTACCACCACAGACCCTCAACCTCCACCATAGACCCTCTACCTCCACCACAGATTCAGTACCATCACAGACCCTCAACCTCCACCATAGACCCTCAACCTCCAGGACAGACCCAGTACCACCACAGACCCTCAACCTCCAGGACAGACCCAGTACCACCACAGACCCTCAACCTCCAGGACAGACCCAGTACCACCACAGACCCTCAACCTCCACCATAGACCCTCAACCTCCACCACAGACCCAGTACCACCATAGACCCTCAACCTCCACCACAGACCCAGTACCACCACAGACCCTCAACCTCCACCACAGATTCAGTACCACCACAGACCCAGTACCACCACAGACCCTCAACCTCCAGGACAGATGCTGCGATGTATTCCTGATCTATGTAGACTATGTCCTATAGCTATGTGTATGTACATGACATAGTTACTGACTTTTCTACGGACTTGATATTTCAGTCTTGTCAACATCTAGGCTCATTGAAACAGCTAGAGAAGACCTGGCCTGCATCGTATCTGACTGTGGTGTGTTAGCGGTTGCAGGGTCTCAGGCGCTTCGTCCTGTATCAATGACCTGTGAAGGAGGGCCCGCATCCACAAAACAACATTGTGTTTTCTTTATTGTTTTGATCAGGCCAGGGTGTGACATGGGTTATTTTATGTGGTGTGTTTTGTCTAGGGGTTTGTTATAGGTTATGGGATAGTGGTTAGTGGGGTTGTCTAGAATAGTCTATGGCTGCCTGGAGTGGTTCTCAATCAGAGGCAGGTGTTTATCGTTGTCTCACTCTAACCACTAGGCTACCCTGCCACCTCTACACTCTAACCACTAGGCTACCCTGCCACCTCTACACTCTAAGCACTAGGCTACCCTGCCACCTCTACACTCTAACCACTAGGCTACCCTGCCACCTCTACACTCTAACCACTAGGCTACCCTGCCACCTCTACACTCTAACCACTAGGCTACCCTGCCACCTCTACACTCTAACCACTAGGCTACCCTGCCGCCTCTACACTCTAACCACTAGGCTACCCTGCCGCCTCTACACTCTAACCACTAGGCTACCCTGCCGCCTCTACACTCTAACCACTAGGCTACCCTGCCGCCTCTACACTCTAACCACTAGGCTACCCTGCCGCCTCTACACTCTAACCACTAGGCTACCCTGCCGCCTCTACACTCTAACCACTAGGCTACCCTGCCGCCTCTACACTCTAACCACTAGGCTACCCTGCCGCCTCTACACTCTAACCACTAGGCTACCCTGCCGCCTCTACACTCTAACCACTAGGCTACCCTGCCTCCTCTACACTCTAACCACTGGGCTACCCTGCCACCTCTACACTCTAACCACTAGGCTACCCTGCCACCTCTACACTCTAACCACTAGGCTACCCTGCCGCCCAATGGTAAACCGTTTGCCATAATTGTTTGCCATACACGATCACATTGCCTACTCTTAATTCTTGCCTAACATGTTGGCATGCATAACCTTTTTTGAACCAATTCTGATATTTTGAATAATGTTATAAGCATATTGCAGAGAATCATTACAGTATGATGGTTGTTAACCCGCTAGAGTCGATTGACTCACCGGTTGGGTCAATCTAAGTTACATAACCCAAAAAAATCCCCAATAAAATCCGTCAGTTTGAGCCAGAGATATGGGTCTCTATCCACCAGAATCCGTCTATGTTGCACTTCCGTATCTGCGGTGGATGGTGGCAGACCGATATAGCAGTGTTTGTCAGACCATGAGACATCCAGAAAAATCAGTCTTCTCACTTAAAATGTCTGGAGCATCCAAACGGCCCAAAAATTATAATTTTGTCAAATACAGTGCCTTGCGAAAGTATTCGGCCCCCTTGAACTTTGCGACCTTTTGCCACATTTCAGGCTTCAAACATAAAGATATAAAACTGTATTTTTTTTGTGAAGAATCTACAACAAGTGGGACACAATCATGAAGTGGAATGACATTTATTGGATATTTCAAACTTTTTTAACAAATCAAAAACTGAAAAATTGGGCGTGCAAAATTATTATCATTTTGACACCGACATTCACTCCCATACCTCACCACCAGACTATGCTGCACAACACAGTAGAACAACAATAAGGAAAGGTAGACATAACACACCTGAAGGCAGTAAATCACACAGAACTGATCTAGACAGGATCTGTGGAAGAGCCTGGACATACACAGGGAAGACGACAAGTACCACTGTGACTGCTGTAATTCAGTCATATCCCCCCTCACAAATCAAATGCTCAGCAGCTGTATACTGTCAGACACACAGAACACGTGTGTGTTTTCTCCACTAATAGAAATCATTAGAGAGAGCCACAGTAGTGGCCCAAATGATACTCAATTAGTGTACTACTTTTGACCACAGGCCAATTAGTGGACTACAGAAGGAATAGGGTGGAATTTCGGTCGTAACCCAGCTGTCAGGTGGGCCACTAGATAGCCCACATGGCCCTGGTGATGGCCTGGATACATCACCTTACCTCCGGGGCCAACCAACCAGAGAGGAGGAGGAGGGGGGTCTGATACATCACCTTACCTCTGGGACCAACCAACCAGAGAGGAGGGGGGAGGGGGGTCTGATACATCACCTTACCTCTGGGACCAACCAACCAGAGAGGAGGAGGAGGGGGGTCTGATACATCACCTTACCTCTGGGACCAACCAACCAGAGAGGGGGGGGGGGGGGGTCTGATACATCACCTTACCTCTGGGACCAACCAACCAGAGAGGGGGGGGGGTCTGATACATCACCTTACCTCCGGGGCCAACCAACCAGAGAGGGGGGGGGGGTCTGATACATCACCTTACCTCT
The DNA here is from genome assembly GCF_002021735.2 of Oncorhynchus kisutch. NCBI lineage: Eukaryota > Metazoa > Chordata > Actinopteri > Salmoniformes > Salmonidae > Oncorhynchus > Oncorhynchus kisutch. The sequence continues at coordinate 6,059,664 of NC_034188.2, forward strand.
GGGACCAACCAACCAGAGAGGAGGGGGGTCTGATACATCACCTTACCCCTGGGACCAACCAACCAGAGAGGAGGAGGAGGGGGGTCTGATACATCACCTTACCTCTGGGACCAACCAACCAGAGAGGGGGGGGGGGGGGTCTGATACATCACCTTACCTCTGGGACCAACCAACCAGAGAGGGGGGGGGGGGGGGGGTCTGATACATCACCTTACCTCCGGGGCCAACCAACCAGAGAGGGGGGGGGGGGTCTGATACATCACCTTACCTCCGGGGCCAACCAACCAGAGAGGGGGGGGGGGGGGTCTGATACATCACCTTACCTCCGGGGCCAACCAACCAGAGAGGAGGAGGGGGGTCTGATACATCACCTCACCTCCGGGGCCAATCAACCAGAGAGGGGGGGGGGGGGGGTACACAAAATACCAGGGTACCTTTTTATACACAACCCCTTCAGGTTGAGTGGAGGGTCTGATTAATCACCACCCATCGTTCTCTGCTCAGTGGACCATCACCAGCCTAATTACAGGTAATAGATGATGTCTGGGTCAGATGGATGGAGGGATACAGACAGTCCTCAGGGTTTCCTGTTCTGACTAGAACCTGGCCCAACCTGAGAAACCTCTGGAATAAATCAACATTTTTCTCTCTCTCTTTCTCTGTCATCCTTTCCCCTCTATTTCCAATGTTGACTTTGGACCTTGGAGTGAAAAGGAACTCTGACCCCCCCCCCACCCCACGCTTCAGCCCTCGCACTCGATGCCCCCCTCACCCTTACCCTCTACAACTGTAACATCAGATACAGCTCTGGCCAGTGCCACAGAGAGGAGACGCCACTGGGAGACATTTTGGAGCCCCCAGGGCTCAAGTGTCTGTTATTATACTGCAGTGTGGCTGTCTGGGGAGTCTAGATGCCCCTTGGTGGAAAGGTTGGAGAGGAAGGAGGAGAGATGGAGAGAAGGACAGAGGAGAAGAGTAGGAGAGGAAGAGAGGTGTCAGGGGTTGACTGAGTAAAAAGGGGGTGAGGGTAGGAATGATGTGGAAAGGTTGGAGAGGAAGGAGGAGAGATGGAGAGAAGGACAGAGGGGAAGAGTTGGAGAGGAAGGAGGAGAGATGGAGAGAAGGACAGAGGAGAAGAGTAGGAGAGGAAGAGAGGTGTCAGGGGTTGACTGAGTAAAAAGGGGGTGAGGGTAGGAATGATGTGGAAAGGAACATGTAGAGGAATGTCTTAAGCTCTGGTCAAGAGGATCTGTTGATAGGATACAGGCTCAGCCACAGGTGTGTCCCTATTGGCCCCGGTCAACAGTAGTGCCTTGTAAAGGGAATAGGGCGCCATTTGGGACACACCCACAACATTCAGCTTCCTGTTTTGGGTTAGCAGTCGTCTCTGGGGTTTTCTCATGTCTCTCTGTAGTCTAGACGCTGGCTGATGTGAGTTTGTTGACTGACGTTTGCCTGATGTTGACAGATCACTATTCCACACAGCCTTTAAGTAGTTCTGTAGTATCAGAACAGTAGTCGTATAATATAGTAGTTTAACTATGGAGTCTTAAAAACACAACTACCACAGCTCAGCCACCCACATGTTAACCTGCCTGCCTTCCTGGCTCGGTCTGGCTCCATTTACTGAAATTAGTTTACAGAACATTTACCCTACCAGATGTGAGATCGTTAGGCCATTATTTACAGTAGGGATACAACGGCCTCTATCATCAGCAGCTCTCTCTGTGTGTGTGTGTGTTAGTTGGATGTTTATCTTCTAGTGAAGCAACATCTCCTCCTCCAAAGTGTCTTTTCCCACATAAACGTAAAGTGTGTTCCACTTACAAACAAACAGCACCGACCTCAATTCCTTTTTCGGTAATGATTCATGTTTAATCTCTCCGTGGGGACTATTTTCTCAGAAGAAGACTTGTAATCATAACATTTTCAGTTTATTTTTTGAGAAGCAAGAGAGAATGGATACTTACATTGTGGAGGATACCTACATTGGTCGGCAGGTTGCCAAGTGATGGGCCAGTAACCAAATAGTTACTGGTTAGGATCCCCGAGCCGACTAAGTGAAAAATCTGTCGATGTGATCTTGAGCAAGGCACTTAAACCCTAATTGCTCTGAATATAGAGAACCTGCTAAATGACTCAAAATATAAAATAGTTCCTTTCACTTAAAACATCCTTAAAAAAAGCAAATAATACGAATATAAATAAATATCACACAAAATATTTACAAATAATAAATGTTTTGAGATAGTGTTATTCTTTTTAGACAACTGCAAACTTAGAGTAGGACATTCAAGGAGTTTATCTGATGGGAATCTGTTATGTCATCGACCTCCCTCCTTGCTTTGAAAATAAAGGGTTAAAAGGTCACTATTTTAGTCAAACGCACACAAGGTCCAACCTGAAAATGTGCCTTCTGCTTTTAACCCCAACCCCTCTGAAAGACACACAACAGAGGAGCAATCGAGACCCCCTCCCACTTGTGCTATACCATAACTTACCACCACCTATTGAGACTTGAGTCTTTTGTAAAGTCAAATCAGGTGTCAAAATGAGGTGAAAAGGAAACTGGAGTCCCCACTTTACCCCCGAGACAACTGTCCATCTAATGTAGTTGTCAAAACAGTCACAGTTGATATACCTGTTACACTGTTAGCACACCAGTCACTGTCGACAGTGACTCGAGGCTGCCACCTACAGGATGTAGCATGCAGTTACACCATAAAATAAAAAGCCCACAGCTCCACCTTGTGGTGGCATTGTCTACATGCACTAAATGACACAGGCACTGTTGACAGTGACTCGAGGCTCCCACCTACAGGATGTAGCATGCAGTTACACCATTTAAAAAATAATTTTAAAAAACACAGCGCCACCTTGTGGTGGCATTGTCTACATGCACTAAATGACACAGGCAAATTGATTTGACAAGTTTCTTGGAAGAAAAACAATAAAATGGACGAAACAAAAAGGTAAAAACACAATAGAATACTTCTGTTAAAGGCCATTGACGGCCAAAAAAGTAATGATTTTAACTCAAATAGGAGAAATAAAGTATCACGTTTTTAAATTGTGAGCGAGAGTTGTGATTTTTTTGGTTGGTTGGTTGGTCCTCGTCTCTCGTTGTGGGGGGGTTGAGCCCTGGTGCCTTCGATACCTCTCCAATAACACATTCAAACACAAGGTGTTTTTCTGACATTATTTTATTAGCCAACAACAGGTTAACGGTGTTGTGAGACTAACAAAACCCGAGGAATTCCTTCCAGACTTCACACAGAGACAACAAAATTAAAATGAGTGCCAGTGAACCACAATGCACAGCAACCAGCCACTGTTGGTCAGATCTTCAGGAGAAACCATCCAATGAATATATATAATACACTTTACATTTTATGAAAATGTACGATTGATCGATAGTGATTTTAGGTAATGTATCTTCCCTCAGACAAAGACACGTTTACAGGTCTCACTACTTCTATACTGCTAATAGAACTGACTGACTTCAGTACTGAAGACAACAGCAAAAATAACTCCCAACTCCTTAGTCTCATCCTACCTTCAACCCAGAGAGAAACAGTAAGGACAGTCTCATCCTACTTTCAACCCAGAGAGAAACAGTAATGACAGTCTCATCCTACCTTCAACCCAGAGAGAAACAGTAATGACAGTCTCACCCTACCTTCAACCCAGAGAGAAACAGTAATGACAGTCTCACCCTACCTTCAACCCAGAGAGAAACAGTAATGACAGTCTCATCCTACTTTCAACCCAGAGAGGAGATACAGTAATGAGTCTCATCCTAGCTTCAACCCAGAGAGAAACAGTAAGGACAGTCTCATCCTACCTTCAACCCAGAGAGAAACAGTAATGACAGTCTCACCCTACCTTCAACCCAGAGAGAAACAGTAAGGACAGTCTCATCCTACTTTCAACCCAGAGAGAAACAGTAATGACAGTCTCATCCTACTTTCAACCCAGAGAGAAACAGTAAGGACAGTCTCACCCTACCTTCAACCCAGAGAGGAGAAACAGTAATGACAGTCTCACCCTACCTTCAACCCAGAGAGAAACAGTAATGACAGTCTCACCCTACCTTCAACCCAGAGAGGAGAAACAGTAATGACAGTCTCACCCTACCTTCAACCCAGAGAGGAGAAACAGTAATGACAGTCTCATCCTACCTTCAACCCAGAGAGGAGAAACAGTAATGACAGTCTCATCCTACCTTCAACCCAGAGAGAAACAGTAATGACAGTCTCATCCTACTTTCAACCCAGAGAGGGGAAACAGTACTGACAGTCTCATCCTACCTTCAACCCAGAGAGGAGAAACAGTAATGACAGTCTCATCCTACATTCAACCCAGAGAGAAACAGTAATGACAGTCTCATCCTACTTTCAACCCAGAGAGAAACAGTAATGACAGTCTCATCCTACTTTCAACCCAGAGAGGAGAAACAGTAATGACAGTCTCATCCTACCTTCAACCCAGAGAGAAACAGTAATGACAGTCTCATCCTACTTTCAACCCAGAGAGGAGATACAGTAATGACAGTCACACCCTACCTTCAACCCAGAGAGAAACAGTAATGACAGTCTCATCCTACTTTCAACCCAGAGGAGAAAATGTAATGATAGTCTCATCCTATCTTCAACCCAGAGAGGAGAAACAGTAATGCCAGTCTCATCCTACTTTCAACCCAGAGGAGAAAAAGTAATGACAGTCTCACCCTACCTTCAACCCAGTGAGGAGAAACAGTAATGACAGTCTCGTCCTAACTTCAACCCAGAGAGGAGAAGCAGTAACGACAGTCTCGTCCTAACTTCAACCCAGAGGAGAAACAGTAATGACAGTCTCACCCTACCTTCAACCTAAAGAGGAGAAACAGTAATGACAGTCTCACCATACCTTCAACCCAGAGAGGAGAATGACAGTCTCACCCTACCTTCAACCCAGAGAGAATGACAGTCTCACCCTACCTTCAACCCAGAGAGAATGACAGTCTCACCCTACCTTCAACCCAGAGGAGAATGACAGTCTCACCCTACCTTCAACCCAGAGGAGAATGACAGTCTCACCCTACCTTCAACCCAGAGGAGAATGACAGTCTCACCCTACCTTCAACCCAGAGAGAATGACAGTCTCATCCTAACTTCAACCCAGAGAGGAGAAACAGTAATGACAGTCTCACCCTACCTTCAACTCAGAGAGGAGATATAGTAATGACAGTTTCACCCTACCTTCAACCCAGAGAGGAGAATGACAGTCTCACCCTACTTTCAACTCAGAGAGGAGATATAGTAATGACAGTCTCACCCTGCCTTCAACTCAGAGAGGAGAAACAGTAATGACAGTCTCACCCTACCTTCAACCCAGAGGAGAAACAGTAATGACAGTCTCACCCTACCTTCAACCCAGAGAGAATGACAGTCTCACCCTACTTTCAACTCAGAGAGGAGATATAGTAATGACAGTCTCACCCTGACTTCAACTCAGAGAGGAGAAACAGTAATGACAGTCTCATCCTATCTTCAACCCAGAGAGGAGATATAGTAATGACAGTCTCATCCTACCTTCAACCCAGAGGAGAAACAGTAATGACAGTCTCACCCTACCTTCAACCCAGAGAGAATGACAGTCTCACCCTACATTCAACTCAGAGAGGAGAAACAGTAATGACAGTCTCATCCTATCTTCAACCCAGAGAGGAGATATAGTAATGACAGTCTCATCCTACCTTCAATTCAGAGAGGAGAAACAGTAAAGACAGTCTCATCCCAACTTCAACCCAGAGAGGAGATATAGTAATGACAGTCTCACCCTACCTTCAACCCAGAGAGAATGACAGTCTCACCCTACCTTCAACCCAGAGAGAATGAGTCTCACCCTACCTTCAACCCAGAGAGAATGACAGTCTCACCCTACCTTCAACCCAGAGAGAATGACAGTCTCACCCTACCTTCAACTCAGAGAGGAGATACAGTAATGACAGTCTCACCCTACCTTCAACCCAGAGAGGAGAAACAGTAATGACAGTCTCACCCTACCTTCAACTCAGAGAGGAGATACAGTAATGACAGTCTCACCCTACCTTCAACCCAGAGAGGATAAACAGTAATGACATCATCTAAGAGACATTTATTAGTAGGTAGACGTAGCCTGGCATGCAGGTAAATACTCTTCATCCTTAGGAGGAGGATGATGAAGATAGTGCCTAAGTTGAAGCGTGAAGCAGGAATGGGTCTCTGGAACTGCTTGGGGGTACAGAGAAGTGTTGCTAGTCGAGTACGTGTGTGTGTGTGTGTGTGTGTTGTGTGTGTGTGTGTTGTGTGTGTGTGTTGTGTGTGTGTGTGTTGTGTGTATGTGTGTTGTGTGTGTGTGTGTTGTGTGTGTGTGTGTGTGTGTGTGTGTGTGTGTGTGTGTTGTGTGTGAGAGATATGTAATCCAATGTATGTACAGCGTGTGTGTGTTTGTCTGTTAGGTGTGTTCTCTCTCTCTCTCTCAATACTGCTCTACTATATATAATGAACATACATACCAGACATTAGGAACCTGAGGTGCACCCCCCCCCCCCCCCACCCCTCAGAACAGCCTCAATTCGTCAGGTCATGAACTCCAAAGTTGACTCCATTCTCACAGTTGTGTCAAGTTGGCTGGATGTTCAGTGGGTGTCGGACCCTTCTTGATACATACAGGAAACTGTTGAGCATGGAAAAACCCAGCAGCGTTGCAGTTCTTGACTCAAACTGGTGCGCCTGTCACCTACTAACATACCCTGTTAAAAAGGCACTGAAATCTTTTGTCTTGCCGATTCACCCGCTGAAAGACACACATACACAATCCATGTCTCAAATTCTCTCACGTCTTACAATTCCTACTTTAATCCTTCTCCTCCCCTTCATCTACATGTCTCCTCCCCTTCATCTACATGTCTCCTCCCCTTCATCTACATGTCTCCTCCCCTTCATCTACACTGATTGAAGTAGATTTACCAGGTGACGTCAATAAGGGATCATAGCTTTCACCTGGGTTCACCTTGTCAGTCTGTCATGGAAAGCGCAGGTGTTCTTAATGTTTTGTACACTCAGTGTATATATGTATTCTGTGTTTCTGTTAACGTGTGTGTGTGTGTGTGTGTGTGTAACTTCACGCTACGAGCGGCCCCAGGCTGAGCTCTACGTGGTGTGTGAGCCATATTGCCTCGGTTGGGGCATCGTCCTCCTCGCTCGGCCTTATGGGAGCCGCCAAATTCCGGAAGTCGTGGCGAATCTTAAAGGACACCGTGACATCGCCGTCCTCCTCGCGCTGAGGGACCACCTTGATGAAGAAACCGATCTTATTGGATTTCCTGAAGGCAATCACGCTGGAGGGGAGACAAGGCCAGAGATCGAATGTTAGGAGATGAGGGCCAGAGAGGGAAGGTTAGGAGATGAGGGCCAGAGAGGGAAGGTTAGGAGATGAGGGCCAGAGAGGGAAGGTTAGGAGATGAGGGCCAGAGAGGGAAGGTTAGGAGACCAGGGCCAGAGAGGGAAGGTTAGGAGACGAGGGCCAGAGGGGGAAGGTTAGGAGACCAGGGGTAGAGAGGGAAGGTTAGGAGATGAGGGCCAGAGAGGGAAGGTTAGGAGACCAGGGCCAGAGAGGGAAGGTTAGGAGATGAGGGTCAGAGAGGGAAGGTTAGGAGACGAGGGCCAGAGGGGGAAGGTTAGGAGACCAGGGGTAGAGAGGGAAGGTTAGGAGACTAGGGCCAGAGAGGGAAGGTTAGGAGATGAGGGGCTGAGAGGGAAGGTTAGGAGATGAGGGCCAGAGAGGGAAGGTTAGGAGATGAGGGCCAGAGAGGGAAGGTTAGGAGATGAGGGCCAGAGAGGGAAGGTTAGGAGATGAGGGCCAGAGAGGGAAGGTTAGGAGATGAGGGCCAGAGAGGGAAGGTTAGGAGATGAGGGCCAGAGAGGGAAGGTTAGGAGACTAGGGCCAGAGAGGGAAGGTTAGGAGATGAGGGCCAGAGAGGGAAGGTTAGGAGATGAGGGCCAGAGAGGGAAGGTTAGGAGATGAGGGCCAGAGAGGGAAGGTTAGGAGATGAGGGCCAGAGAGGGAAGGTTAGGAGATGAGGGCCAGAGAGGGAAGGTTAGGAGATGAGGGCCAGAGGGGGAAGGTTAGGAGATGAGGGCCAGAGAGGGAAGGTTAGGAGATGAGGGCCAGAGAGGGAAGGTTAGGAGATGAGGGCCAGAGAGGGAAGGTTAGGAGATGAGGGCCAGAGAGGGAAGGTTAGGAGATGAGGGCTAGAACTAATTTCTGACCATATCGTCACTTATAAAGGTGTGTATCAGCGTGTGTGTGTGTGTACCAGCGTGTGTGTGTGTGTGTGTGTACCAGCGTGTGTGTGCGTATCAGCGTGTGTGTGTGTGTACCAGCTTGTGTGTGTGTGTACCAGCGTGTGTGCGTATCAGCGTGTGTGTGTGTGTACCAGCTTGTGTGTGTGTGTACCAGCGTGTGTGTGCGTATCAGCGTGTGTGTGTGTGTACCAGCTTGTGTGTGTGTGTACCAGCGTGTGTGCGTATCAGCGTGTGTGTGTGTGTACCAGCTTGTGTGTGTGTGTACCAGCGTGTGTGTGCGTATCAGCGTGTGTGTGTGTGTGTACCAGCGTGTGTGTACCAGCGTGTGTGTGTGACTTACTCTGGGTCGTCCTGGAAGTCCTGTGGCTCAGCCAACTCGTCGTAATCTGCTGCAACATCCTTCCCTGCCAGGACCAACTCCTTGGTAGGAACCATCACCTATAAAACATCATCATCATCAACATCCTTCCCTGCCAGGACCAACTCCTTGGTAGGAACCATCACCTATAAAACATCATCATCATCATCATCATCATCCTTCCCTGCCAGGACCAACTCCTTGGTAGGAACCATCACCTATAAAACATCATCATCATCATCATCATCATCCTTCCCTGCCAGGACCAACTCCTTGGTAGGAACCATCACCTATAAAACATCATCATCCTTCCCTGCCAGGACCAACTCCTTAGTAGGAACCATCACCTATAAAACATCATCATCATCATCAACATCAACATCCTTCCCTGCCAGGACCAACTCCTTGGTAGGAACCATCACCTATAAAACATCATCATCATCATCATCATCATCATCATCATCATCATCCTTCCCTGCCAGGACCAACTCCTTGGTAGGAACCATCACCTATAAATCATCATCATCATCATCATCATCATCAACATCCTTCCCTGCCAGGACCAACTCCTTGGTAGGAACCATAACCTATAAATCATCATCATCATCAACATCCTTCCCTGCCAGGACCAACTCCTTGGTAGGAACCATCACCTATAAAACATCATCATCATCATCATCATCATCAACATTCTTCCCTGCCAGGACCAACTCCTTGGTAGGAACCATCACCTATAAAACATCATCATCCTTCCCTGCCAGGACCAACTCCTTAGTAGGAACCATCACCTATAAAACATCATCATCATCATCATCCTTCCCTGCCAGGACCAACTCCTTGGTAGGAACCATCACCTATAAAACATCATCATCATCAACATCCTTCCCTGCCAGGACCAACTCCTTGGTAGGAACCATCACCTATAAATCATCATCAACATCCTTCCCTGCCAGGACCAACTCCTTGGTAGGAACCATCACCTATAAAACATCATCATCATCATCAACATCCTTCCCTGCCAGGACCAGCTCCTTGGTAGGAACCATCACCTATAAAACATCATCATCATCAACATCATCATCATCAACATCCTTCCCTGCCAGGACCAACTCCTTGGTAGGAACCATCACCTATAAAACATCATCATCATCAACATCCTTCCCTGCCAGGACCAACTCCTTGGTAGGAACCATCACCTATAAATCATCATCATCATCATCATCATCATCATCAACATCCTTCCCTGCCAGGACCAACTCCTTGGTAGGAACCATCACCTATAAATCATCATCATCATCATCATCAACATCCTTCCCTGCCAGGACCAACTCCTTGGTAGGAACCATCACCTATAAATCATCATCATCATCATCATCAACATCCTTCCCTGCCAGGACCAACTCCTTGGTAGGAACCATCACCCATAAAACATCATCATCATCATCATCATCAACGACGGAGGTCAGGGGTGAGAGGTCAGCAGTAGGGTTACAAAGGAAGGGTATATTCCTGGAAACGTCTTAAATGTTCCAGTAAACTACCATAACGTTGGTATCGTTCAAGTATTTTCTGTCATCTATAACAAGACATCAAGTGGCACTTTTGGGTAGCTGTCTGTCCCTCCGTGTGGCCTTATCACAATATGATTAAATAAGATGATTTTTTAATATTTTTTTTATTAAAAACTTTTAAAAATGTATTTTACCTTTATTTTACCAGGCAAGTCAGTTAAGAACACATTCTTATTTTCAATGACGGCCTAGGAACAGTGGGTCAACTGCCTGTTCAGGGACAGAACGACAGATTCGTACCTTGTCAGCTCGGGGGTTTGAACTTGCAACCTTCCGGTTACTAGTCCAACGCTCTAACCACTAGGCTACCCTGCCACCTCTACACTCTAACCACTAGGCTACCCTGCCACCTCTACACTCTAACCACTAGGCTACCCTGCCACCTCTACACTCTAACCACTAGGCTACCCTGCCACCTCTACACTCTAACCACTAGGCTACCTGCCACCCCTACACTCTAACCACTAGGCTACCCTGCCACCTCTACACTCTAACCACTAGGCTACCCTGCCACCTCTACACTCTAACCACTAGGCTACCCTGCCACCTCTACACTCTAACCACTAGGCTACCCTGCCACCTCTACACTCTAACCACTAGGCTACCTGCCACCCCTACACTCTAACCACTAGGCTACCCTGCCACCTCTACACTCTAACCACTAGGCTACCCTGCCACCCTCTACACTCTAACCACTAGGCTACCCTGCCACCTCTACACTCTAACCACTAGGCTACCCTGCCACCTCTACACTCTAACCACTAGGCTACCTGCCACCCCTACACTCTAACCACTAGGCTACCCTGCCACCTCTACACTCTAACCACTAGGCTACCCTGCCACCTCTACACTCTAACCACTAGGCTACCCTGCCACCTCTACACTCTAACCACTAGGCTACCCTGCCACCTCTACACTCTAACCACTAGGCTACCCTGCCACCTCTACACTCTAACGACTAGGCTACCCTGCCACCTCTACACTCTAACCACTAGGCTACCCTAACGCCTCTACACTCTAACCACTAGGCTACCTGCCACCTCTACACTCTAACCACTAGGCTACCCTGCCGCCTCTACACTCTAACCACTAGGCTACCTGCCGCCTCTACACTCTAACCACTAGGCTACCTGCCGCCTCTACACTCTAACCACTAGGCTACCCTGCCGCCTCTACACTCTAACCACTAGGCTACCCTGCCACCTCTACACTCTAACCACTAGGATACCCTGCCGCCTCTACACTCTAACCACTAGGCTACCCTGCCGCCTCTACACTCTAACCACTAGGCTACCCTGCCACCTCTACACTCTAACCACTAGGCTACCCTGCCACCTCTACACTCTAACCACTAGGCTACCCTGCCACCTCTACACTCTAACCACTAGGCTACCCTGCCACCTCTACACTCTAACCACTAGGCTACCTGCCACCTCTACACTCTAACGACTAGGCTACCCTGCCACCTCTACACTCTAACCACTAGGCTACCCTAACGCCTCTACACTCTAACCACTAGGCTACCTGCCACCTCTACACTCTAACCACTAGGCTACCCTGCCACCTCTACACTCTAACCACTAGGCTACCCTGCCACCTCTACACTCTAACCACTAGGCTACCCTGCCACCTCTACACTCTAACCACTAGGCTACCCTGCCACCTCTACACTCTAACCACTAGGCTACCCTGCCACCTCTACACTCTAACCACTAGGCTACCCTGCCACCTCTACACTCTAACCACTAGGCTACCCTGCCACCTCTACACTCTAACCACTAGGCTACCCTGCCACCTCTACACTCTAACCACTAGGCTACCTGCCACCTCTACACTCTAACGACTAGGCTACCCTGCCACCTCTACACTCTAACCACTAGGCTACCCTAACGCCTCTACACTCTAACCACTAGGCTACCTGCCACCTCTACACTCTAACCACTAGGCTACCCTGCCGCCTCTACACTCTAAACACTAGGCTACCCTGCCACCTCTACACTCTAACCACTAGGCTACCTGCCGCCTCTACACTCTAACCACTAGGCTACCTGCCGCCTCTACACTCTAACCACTAGGCTACCCTGCCACCTCTACACTCTAACCACTAGGCTACCCTGCCGCCTCTACACTCTAACCACTAGGATACCCTGCCGCCTCTACACTCTAACCACTAGGCTACCCTGCCGCCTCTACACTCTAACCACTAGGCTACCCTGCCACCTCTACACTCTAACCACTAGGCTACCCTGCCACCTCTACACTCTAACCACTAGGCTACCCTGCCACCTCTACACTCTAACCACTAGACTACCCTGCCTCCTCTACACTCTAACCACTAGGCTACCCTGCCGCCTCTACACTCTAACCACTAGGCTACCTGCCACCTCTACACTCTAACCACTAGGCTACCTGCCACCTCTACACTCTAACCACTAGGCTACCTGCCACCTCTACACTCTAACCACTAGGCTACCTGCCACCTCTACACTCTAACCACTAGGCTACCTGCCACCTCTACACTCTAACCACTAGGCTACCCTGCCGCCTCTACACTCTAACCACTAGACTACCCTGCCTCCTCTACACTCTAACCACTAGGCTACCCTGCCGCCTCTACACTCTAACCACTAGGCTACCTGCCACCTCTACACTCTAACCACTAGGCTACCCTGCCACCTCTACACTCTAACCACTAGGCTACCTGCCACCTCTACACTCTAACCACTAGGCTACCCTGCCACCTCTACACTCTAACCACTAGACTACCCTGCCGCCTCTACACTCTAACCACTAGGCTACCCTGCCGCCTCTACACTCTAACCACTAGGCTACCTGCCACCTCTACACTCTAACCACTAGGCTACCCTGCCACCTCTACACTCTAACCACTAGACTACCCTGCCTCCTCTACACTCTAACCACTAGGCTACCCTGCCGCCTCTACACTCTAACCACTAGGCTACCTGCCACCTCTACACTCTAACCACTAGGCTACCTGCCACCTCTACACTCTAACCACTAGGCTACCCTGCCGCCTCTACACTCTAACCACTAGGCTACCCTGCCACCTCTACACTCTAACCACTAGGCTACCCTGCCACCTCTACACTCTAACCACTAGGCTACCCTGCCACCTCTACACTCTAACCACTAGGCTACCCTGCCACCTCTACACTCTAACCACTAGGCTACCCTGCCACCTCTACACTCTAACCACTAGGCTACCCTGCCACCTCTACACTCTAACCACTAGGCTACCCTGCCACCTCTACACTCTAACCACTAGACTACCCTGCCTCCTCTACACTCTAACCACTAGGCTACCTGCCACCTCTACACTCTAACCACTAGGCTACCCTGCCACCTCTACACTCTAACCACTAGACTACCCTGCCTCCTCTACACTCTAACCACTAGGCTACCCTGCCGCCTCTACACTCTAACCACTAGGCTACGCTGCCGCCCCTACACTCTAACCACTAGGCTACCTGCCACCTCTACACTCTAACCACTAGGCTACCCTGCCGCCTCTACACTCTAACCACTAGGCTACCTGCCACCTCTACACTCTAACCACTAGGCTACCCTGCCACCTCTACACTCTAACCACTAGGCTACCCTGCCACCTCTACACTCTAACCACTAGGCTACCCTGCCACCTCTACACTCTAACCACTAGGCTACCCTGCCACCTCTACACTCTAACCACTAGGCTACCCTGCCACCTCTACACTCTAACCACTAGGCTACCCTGCCACCTCTACACTCTAACCACTAGGCTACCCTGCCACCTCTACACTCTAACCACTAGGCTACCCTGCCACCTCTACACTCTAACCACTAGGCTACGCTGCCGCCTCTACACTCTAACCACTAGGCTACCCTGCCGCCTCTACACTCTAACCACTAGGCTACCCTGCCACCTCTACACTCTAACCACTAGACTACCCTGCCTCCTCTACACTCTAACCACTAGGGCTACCCTGCCACCTCTACACTCTAACCACTAGACTACCCTGCCTCCTCTACACTCTAACCACTAGGCTACGCTGCCGCCTCTACACTCTAACCACTAGGCTACCTGCCGCCCCTACACTCTAACCACTAGGCTACCCTGCCGCCTCTACACTCTAACCACTAGGCTACCCTGCCGCCTCTACACTCTAACCACTAGGCTACCCTGCCACCTCTACACTCTAACCACTAGACTACCCTGCCTCCTCTACACTCTAACCACTAGGCTACCCTGCCACCTCTACACTCTAACCACTAGGCTACCCTGCCACCTCTACACTCTAACCACTAGGCTACCCTGTCACCTCAACACTCTAACCACTAGGCTACCCTGCCACCTCTATACTCTAACCACTAGGCTACCCTGCCTCTAACCACTAGGCTACCCTGCCTCTAACCACTAGGCTACCCTGCCACCTCTACACTCTAACCACTAGGCTACCCTGCCACCTCTACACTCTAACCACTAGGCTACCCTGCCACCTCTACACTCTAACCACTAGGCTACCCTGCCACCTCTACACTCTAACCACTAGGCTACCTACCACCTCTACACTCTAACCACTAGGCTACCCTGCCACCTCTACACTCTAACCACTAGGCTACCCTGCCACCTCTACACTCTAACCACTAGGCTACCTGCCACCTCTACACTCTAACCACTAGGCTACCCTGCCACCTCTACACTCTAACCACTAGGCTACCCTGCCGCCTCTACACTCTAACCACTAGGCTACCTGCCACCTCTACACTCTAACCACTAGGCTACCCTGCCGCCTCTACACTCTAACCACTAGGCTACCCTGCCACCTCTACACTCTAACCACTAGGCTACCTGCCACCTCTACACTCTAACCACTAGGCTACCCTGCCACCTCTACACTCTAACCACTAGGCTACCCTGCCACCTCTACACTCTAACCACTAGGCTACCTGCCACCTCTACACTCTAACCACTAGGCTACCTGCCACCTCTACACTCTAACCACTAGGCTACCTGCCACCTCTACACTCTAACCACTAGGCTACCCTGCCACCTCTACACTCTAACCACTAGGCTACCCTGCCACCTCTACACTCTAACCACTAGGCTACCCTGCCACCTCTACACTCTAACCACTAGGCTACCTGCCACCTCTACACTCTAACCACTAGGCTACCTGCCACCTCTACACTCTAACCACTAGGCTACCTGCCGCCCCTACACTCTAACCACTAGGCTACCCTGCCACCTCTACACTCTAACCACTAGGCTACCCTGCCACCTCTACACTCTAACCACTAGGCTACCCTGCCACCTCAACACTCTAACCACTAGGCTACCTGCCACCTCTACACTCTAACCACTAGGCTACCCTGCCGCCTCTACACTCTAACCACTAGGCTACCCTGCCACCTCTACACTCTAACCACTAGGCTACCCTGTCACCTCTACACTCTAACCACTAGGCAACCTGCCACCTCTACACTCTAACCACTAGGCTACCTGCCACCTCTACACTCTAACGACTAGGCTACCCTGCCACCTCTACACTCTAACCACTAGGCTACCCTGTCACCTCTACACTCTAACCACTAGGCTACCCTGCCACCTCTACACTCTAACCACTAGGCTACCCTGCCACCTCTACACTCTAACCACTAGGCTACCCTGTCACCTCTACACTCTAACCACTAGGCTACCCTGCCACCTCTACACTCTAACCACTAGGCAACCTGCCACCTCT
This sequence comes from Oncorhynchus kisutch, assembly GCF_002021735.2. NCBI lineage: Eukaryota > Metazoa > Chordata > Actinopteri > Salmoniformes > Salmonidae > Oncorhynchus > Oncorhynchus kisutch. The sequence continues at coordinate 6,075,664 of NC_034188.2, forward strand.
ACACTCTAACCACTAGGCTACCCTGTCACCTCTACACTCTAACCACTAGGCAACCTGCCACCTCTACACTCTAACCACTAGGCAACCCTGCCGAATGACAAAGATACAAAGCATCTAAATATAAAACATTAACTGAGTGAATAACATCAGTGTTTAATATGAGAGGTTCAGCACGAAATAAACATGATCAATTTTATTTGATTTACTATGCTCATTTGCATGTTGTTGTCAAATGTTTTGTGGCCAAGTTGGTCAATAGTCGGAAGAGATGCTGAGAGAAAATAATTCAACTGTTGATTTAAAATGCTTTCTCATTAATTACACTATTTTCTGTTGAACCATATGATCTACTAGAAACGTGTGACAGAAAAAAATAACACAAATATATATATATATTATAAGAATAAATTATTTATTCAAGTATAAATGACCAAAGTTGTGTGAGAAAATCTATGGCATTCTGTTATTTACAATAATGACTGAAGATTCCGGTCTCTTTGGTAAATTACTGGTAAACTTCGCAAACCTAGTCAGTAGTACCTTCGCAGTGCTGTTGATGTCCTCTGGGTCTCCTTCCTCACAGCCCACCAGGGTGACATGGGTAATACTCTCCACGGGGTTGGTCAGGGTGAGCAGCACCTGGCACTCCTACAGACAACATGATACCACTCATACTGTAAGTCATTCTGCTACCCTACAGACAACATGATACCACTCATACTGTAAGTCATTCTGCTACCCTACAGACATGATACCACTCATACTGTAAGTCATTCTGCTACCCTACAGACAACATGATACCACTCATACTGTAAGTCATTCTGCTACCCTACAGACATCATGATACCACTCATACTGTAAGTCATTCCGCTACCCTACAGACAACATGATACCACTCATACTGTAAGTCATTCTGCTACCCTACAGACAACATGATACCACTCATACAGTAAGTCATTCTGCTACCCTACAGACAACATGATACCACTCATACTGTAAGTCATTCTGCTACCCTACAGACAACATGATACCACTCATACTGTAAATCATTCTGCTACCCTACAGACAACATGATACCACTCATACTGTAAGTCATTCTGCTACCCTACAGACATCATGATACCACTCATACTGTAAGTCATTCTGCTACCCTACAGACAACATGATACCACTCATACTGTAAGTCATTCTGCTACCCTACAGACAACATGATACCACTCATACTGTAAGTCATTCTTCTACCCTACAGACAACATGATACCACTCATACTGTAAGTCATTCTGCTACCCTACAGACAACATGATACCACTCATACTGTAAGTCATTCTGCTACCCTACAGACAACATGATACCACTCATACTGTAAGTCATTCTGCTACCCTACAGACATGATACCACTCATACTGTAAGTCATTCTGCTACCCTACAGACAACATGATACCACTCATACTGTAAGTCATTCTGCTACCCTACAGACAACATGATACCACTCATACAGTAAATCATTCTGCTACCCTACAGACAACATGATACCACTCATACTGTAAGTCATTCTGCTACCCTACACACATGATACCACTCATACTGTAAGTCATTCTGCTACCCTACAGACAACATGATACCACTCATACTGTAAGTTATTCTTCTACCCTACAGACATGGTACCACTCATACTGTAAGTCATTCTGCTACCCTACAGACAACATGATACCACTCATACTGTAAGTCATTCTGCTACCCTACAGACATGATACCACTCATACTGTAAGTCATTCTGCTACCCTACAGACAACATGATACCACTCATACTGTAAGTCATTCTGCTACCCTACAGACATGATACCACTCATACTGTAAGTCATTCTGCTACCCTACAGACATGATACCACTCATACTGTAAGTCATTCTTCTACGTTACAGACATGATACCACTCATACTGTAAGTCATTCTGCTACCCTACAGACATGATACTACTCATACTGTAAGTCATTCTTCTACCCTACAGACAACATGATACCACTCATACTGTAAGTCATTCTGCTACCCTACAGACAACATGATACCACTCATACTGTAAGTCATTCTGCTACCCTACAGACAACATGATACCACTCATACTGTAAGTCATTCTGCTACCCTACAGACAACATGATACCACTCATACTGTAAGTCATTCTGCTACCCTACAGACATGATACCACTCATACTGTAAGTCATTCTGCTACCCTACAGACAACATGATACCACTCATACTGTAAGTCATTCTGCTACCCTACAGACAACATGATACCACTCATACAGTAAATCATTCTGCTACCCTACAGACAACATGATACCACTCATACTGTAAGTCATTCTGCTACCCTACACACATGATACCACTCATACTGTAAGTCATTCTGCTACCCTACAGACAACATGATACCACTCATACTGTAAGTCATTCTGCTACCCTACAGACATGGTACCACTCATACTGTAAGTCATTCTGCTACCCTACAGACAACATGATACCACTCATACTGTAAGTCATTCTGCTACCCTACAGACATGATACCACTCATACTGTAAGTCATTCTGCTACCCTACAGACAACATGATACCACTCATACTGTAAGTCATTCTGCTACCCTACAGACATGATACCACTCATACTGTAAGTCATTCTGCTACCCTACAGACATGATACCACTCATACTGTAAGTCATTCTGCTACCCTACAGACATGATACCACTCATACAGTAAGTCATTCTGCTACCCTACAGACATGATACTACTCATACTGTAAGTCATTCTGCTACCCTACAGACATGATACCACTCATACTGTAAGTCATTCTGTTACCCTACAGACAACATGATGCCACTCATACAGTAAGTCATTCTGCTACCCTACAGACAACATGATACCCCTCATACTGTAAGTCATTCTGCTACCCTACAGACATGATACCACTCATAATGTAAGTCATTCTGCTACCCTACAGACAACATGATACCACTCATACAGTAAGTCATTCTGCTACCCTACAGACAACATGATACCACTCATACTGTAAGTCATTCTGCTACCCTACAGACATGATACCACTCATACAGTAAGTCATTCTGCTACACTACAGACATGATACTACTCATACTGTAAGTCATTCTGCTACCCTACAGACATGATACCACTCATACTGTAAGTCATTCTGTTACCCTACAGACAACATGATACCACTCATACAGTAAGTCATTCTGCTACCCTACAGACAACATGATACCACTCATACTGTAAGTCATTCTGCTACCCTACAGACATGATACCACTCATACTGTAAGTCATTCTGCTACCCTACAGACAACATGATACCACTCATACTGTAAGTCATTCTGCTACCCTACAGACATGATACCACTCATACTGTAAGTCATTCTGCTACCCTACAGAAATGATACCACTCATACAGTAAGTCATGCTGCTACCCTACAGACATGATACCACTCATACAGTAAGTCATTCTGCTACCCTACAGACAACATGATACCACTCATACAGTAAGTCATTCTTCTACCCTACAGACAACATGATACCACTCATACAGTAAGTCATTCTGCTACCCTACAGACATGATACCACTCATACAGTAAGTCATTCTGCTACCCTACAGACATGATACCACTCATACAGTAAGTCATTCTGCTACCCTACAGACATGATACCACTCATACAGTAAGTCATTCTGCTACCCTACATGTTCTATTACTTGACTAATTGACTTGCCTTCTGGAAGCGCAGGTTTGGAATGGACATTATTCTGACCTCAGGGATGTAACTCCTTTAGGGTTGAAAATCACATCATTTTACTGAGAAATAATACAATTCAAGAGTAGAAAACAAAGGTGAATGTGTGTTTCGGTACAGAGGAGATGCTAAGCAATACTTACACAGCCACCAACTGGATTTTGAACTTGATTGAAGTTGGGTTGAATTCTGGCTTGCTCAGATTGTGCTCACATTTCTAGGGAGAAAAGCAAAAAAAAATGTATCACGAGTAATTAAGAGAAATTACGAACAAACAACAGTAAAATAGTAGTAAAATGCCCTTCCTGAGAAGGGTAGTGTGGTGTAAAGTACTGCGTCGTGTACCGACCCTGCATCGCAGAGAGCGCTTGATCAACAGGTGTTTGTGTTTGGGGTGGAGCTGAGAGGCTCCGGCTGGCTGGAAGTCAGGCTGGAGCAGCCGCTGACGCAAGGATGTCACTGGAATACATAACACACACCAGGAAGTTAACACATGGTCAACTACACAACACCAGGAAGTTAACACATGGTCAACTACACAACACCAGGAAGTTAACACAACATGGTCAACTACACAACACCAGGGAGTTAACACAACATGGTCAACTACACAACACCAGGAAGTTAACACAACATGGTCAACTACACAACACCAGGAAGTTAACACATGGTCAACTACACAACACCAGGAAGTTAACACATGGTCAACTACACAACACCAGGAAGTTAACACATGGTCAACTACACAACACCAGGAAGTTAACACATGGTCAACTACACAACACCAGGAAGTTAACACATGGTCAACTACACAACACCAGGAAGTTAACACATGGTCAACTACACAACACCAGGAAGTTAACACATGGTCAACTACACAACACCAGGAAGTTAACACATGGTCAACTACACAACACCAGGAAGTTAACACATGGTCAACTACACAATACCAGGAAGTTAACACATGGCCAACTACACAATACCAGGAAGTTAACACATGGTCAACTACACAATACCAGGAAGTTAACACATGGTCAACTACACAATACCAGGAAGTTAACACATGGTCAACTACACAATACCAGGAAGTTAACACATGGTCAACTACACAACACCAGGAAGTTAACACATGGCCAACTACACAATACCAGGAAGTTAACACATGGTCAACTACACAATACCAGGAAGTTAACACATGGTCAACTACACAACACCAGGAAGTTAACACACATGGTCAACTACACAACACCAGGAAGTTAACACATGGTCAACTACACAACACCAGGAAGTTAACACACATGGTCAACTACACAACACAGCAGATTGCAAAACAACCAAAGTTTACCAGTTTACCATATCTCTGATATAACTGTAGACTTCAATATTATAAAATAACTCTCAGGAAAAGTTGTGTATAAAGCTAATAACTAGTTGCTACATCCATGTTGGACTTCTAAATTAATGAGATACACCCATTTATATTTTTCATGAATCAATGGGTCTCTCTGTCATTTAATAGTTAAGTGATTAATGAGGAATATAACTTATAAATGAGATATCTTTTTTTATGAATCACTTAAATGAATGTGATTATACCCATTGATTAATGAGGAATATAACTTATAAATTAGATATATTTTTTAGCAAAACAGTGGTGGGGAGTATGTTTTGTTCTCGTTTAAATGAAGGATTCTAGCTTTAAAAAAGTAGTGATCATTGTTTCCCTCGGGTAGGTTGATGGGTCTAGTGTAGGGTTAGTGTCATGTTCCAGGTCAAAGGTTAGTGGTTCGGCTTAGGGGTGGATATCTCTTACCCTCAGGCAGGTTGATGGGTCTAGTGTAGGGTTAGTGTCATGTTCCAGGTCAAAGGTTAGTGGTTCGGCTTAGGGGTGGATATCTCTCACCCTCGGGTAGTTTAATGGGTCTAGTGTAGGGTTAGTGGTTAGGCTTAGGGGTGGATATCTCTCACCCTCAGGCAGGTTGATGGGTCTAGTGTAGGGTTAGCGTCGTGTTCCAGGTCAAAGGTTAGTGGTTCGGCTTAGGGGTGGATATCTCTTACCCTCAGGCAGGTTGATGGGTCTAGTGTAGGGTTAGCGTCGTGTTCCAGGTCAAGGGTTAGTGGTTCGGCTTAGGGGTGGATATCTCTTACCCTCGGGTAGTTTAATGGGTCTAGTGTAGGGTTAGTGGTTAGGCTTAGGGGTGGATATCTCTCACCCTCGGGTAGTTTAATGGGTCTAGTGTAGGGTTAGTGGTTAGGCTTAGGGGTGGATATCTCTCACCCTCGGGTAGGTTGATGGGTCTAGTGTAGGGTTAGTGGTTCGGCTTAGGGGTGGATATCTCTTACCCTCGGGTAGGTTGATGGGTCTAGTGTAGGGTTAGTGGTTCGGCTTAGGGGTGGATATCTCTTACTCTAGTGTAGGGTTAGTGGTTAGGCTTAGGGGTGGATATCTCTTACCCTCGGGTAGGTTGATGGGTCTAGTGTAGGGTTAGCGTCGTGTTCCAGGTCAAGGGTTAGTGGTTCGGCTTAGGGGTGGATATCTCTTACCCTCGGGTAGGTTGATTGGTCTGGTGTAGTAGTCTTCAGGCAGTGGTTCCACCTCGTCTAAGGCCTGGGCTGGCTCTATGTTAATCTCCTTTTGGTCTTCACCTTCCTTCAGACTGGAATAGCAGAAAGGGACAGACACAGTGAGGGCCATTATAGGAGACAGGGACAGACACAGTGAGGGCCATTATAGGAGACAGGGACAGACCCTGTGAGGGCCATTATAGGAGACAGGGACAGACACAGTGAGGGCCACTATAGGAGACAGGGACAGACACAATGAGGGCCACTATAGGAGACAGGGACAGACACAGTGAGGGCCACTATAGGAGACAGGGACAGACACAATGAGGGCCACTATAGGAGACAGGGACAGACACAGTGACAGCCACTATAGGAGACAGGGACAGACACAGTGAGGGCCATTATAGGAGACAGGGACAGACACAGTGAGGGCCATTATAGGAGACAGGGACAGACACAGTGAGGGCCACTATAGGAGACAGGGAGAGACACAGTGAGGGCAACTATAGGAGACAGGGAGAGACACAGTGAGGGCCACTATAGGAGACAGGGACAGACACAGTGAGGGCCACTATAGGAGACAGGGACAGACACAGTGACAGCCACTATAGGAGACAGGGACAGACACAGTGAGGGCCATTATAGGAGACAGGGACAGACACAGTGAGGGCCATTATAGGAGACAGGGACAGACACAGTGAGGGCCACTATAGGAGACAGGGAGAGACACAGTGAGGGCAACTATAGGAGACAGGGAGAGACACAGTGAGGGCCACTATAGGAGACAGGGACAGACACAGTGAGGGCCACTATAGGAGACAGGGACAGACACAGTGACAGCCACTATAGGAGACAGGGACAGACACAGTGAGGGCCATTATAGGAGACAGGGACAGACACAGCGAGGGCCATTATAGGAGACAGGGAAAGACACAGTTGAGGACCATTATAGGAGACAGGGAGAGACACAGTGAGGGCCATTATAGGAGACAGGGACAGACACAGTTGAGGACCATTATAGGAGACAGGGAGAGACACAGTGAGGGCCACTATAGGAAACAGGGACAGACACAGTGAGGGCCACTATAGGAGACAGGGACAGACACAGTGAGGGCCATTATAGGAGACAGGGACAGACACAGTGAGGGCCATTATAGGAGACAGGGACAGACACAGTGAGGGCCATTATAGGAGACAGGGACAGACACAGTGAGGGCCACTATAGGAGACAGGGAGAGACACAGTGAGGGTCACTATAGGAGACAGGGAGAGACACAGTGAGGGCCACTATAGGAGACAGGGACAGACACAGTGAGGGCCACTATAGGAGACAGGGACAGACACAGTGACGGCCACTATAGGAGACAGGGACAGACACAGTGAGGGCCATTATAGGAGACAGGGACAGACACAGCGAGGGCCATTATAGGAGACAGGGACAGACACAGCGAGGGCCATTATAGGAGACAGGGAAAGACACAGTTGAGGACCATTATAGGAGACAGGGACAGACACAGCGAGGGCCATTATAGGAGACAGGGACAGACACAGTGACAGCCACTATAGGAGACAGGGACAGACACAGTGAGGGCCATTATAGGAGACAGGACCAGACACAGTGACAGCCACTATAGGAGACAGGGACAGACACAGTGAGGGCCATTATATGAGACAGGGACAGACACAGTGACAGCCACCATAGGAGACAGGGACAGACACAGTGAGGGCCATTATAGGAGACAGGGACAGACACAGTGAGGGCCATTATAGGAGACAGGGGCAGGCACAGTGAGGGCCACTATAGGAGACAGGGACAGACACAGTGAGGGCCATTATAGGAGACAGGACCAGACACAGTGAGGGCCACTATAGGAGACAGGGCCAGGCACAGTGAGGGCCATTATAGGAGACAGGGCCAGGCACAGTGAGGGCCATTATAGGAGACAGGGACAGACACAGCGAGGGCCATTATAGGAGACAGGGACAGACACAGTGAGGGCCATTATAGGAGACAGGGACAGACACAGTGAGGGCCATTATAGGAGACAGGGACAGACCCAGTGAGGGCCATTATAGGAGACAGGGAGAGACACAGTGAGGGCCATTATAGGAGACAGGGAGAGACACAGTGAGGGCCATTATAGGAGACAGGACCAGACACAGTGACGGCCACTATAGGAGACAGGGACAGACACAGTGAGGGCCATTATAGGAGACAGGACCAGACACAGTGAGGGCCACTATAGGAGACAGGGACAGACACAGTGAGGGCCATTATATGAGACAGGGACAGACACAGTGACAGCCACCATAGGAGACAGGGACAGACACAGTGAGGGCCATTATAGGAGACAGGGACAGACACAGTGAGGGCCATTATAGGAGACAGGGCCAGGCACAGTGAGGGCCATTATAGGAGACAGGGACAGACACAGTGAGGGCCATTATAGGAGACAGGACCAGACACAGTGAGGGCCACTATAGGAGACAGGGCCAGGCACAGTGAGGGCCATTATAGGAGACAGGGCCAGGCACAGTGAGGGCCATTATAGGAGACAGGGACAGACACAGCGAGGGCCATTATAGGAGACAGGGACAGACACAGTGAGGGCCATTATAGGAGACAGGGACAGACACAGTGAGGGCCATTATAGGAGACAGGGACAGACCCAGTGAGGGCCATTATAGGAGACAGGGAGAGACACAGTGAGGGACATTATAGGAGACAGGGACAGGCACAGTGAGGGCCATTATAGGAGACAGGGCCAGGCACAGTGAGGGCCATTATAGGAGACAGGGACAGACACAGTGAGGGCCACTATAGGAGACAGGGCCAGACACAGTGAGGGCCATTATAGGAGACAGGACCAGACACAGTGAGGGCCATTATAGGAGACAGGGACAGACCCAGTGAGGACCACTATAGGAGACAGGGACAGACACAGTGAGGGCCATTATAGGAGACAGGGACAGACACAGTGAGGGCCATTATAGGAGACAGGGACAGACACAGTGAGGGCCATTATAGGAGACAGGGCCAGGCACAGTGAGGGCCATTATAGGAGACAGGGACAGACACAGTGAGGGCCACTATAGGAGACAGGGCCAGACACAGTGAGGGCCATTATAGGAGACAGGACCAGACACAGTGAGGGCCATTATAGGAGACAGGGACAGACCCAGTGAGGACCACTATAGGAGACAGGGACAGACACAGTGAAGGCCATTATAGGAGACAGGACCAGACACAGTGAGGGCCACTATAGGAGACAGGGACAGACACAGTGAGGGCCATTATAGGAGACAGGGACAGACACAGTGAGGGCCATTATAGGAGACAGGGCCAGACACAGTGAGGGCCACTATAGGAGACAGGGACAGACACAGTGAGGGCCATTATAGGAGACAGGACCAGACACAGTGAGGGCCACTATAGGAGACAGGGACAGACACAGTGAGGGCCATTATAGGAGACAGGGACAGACACAGTGAGGGCCATTATAGGAGACAGCTGTATTTATTAACTCTAACACAAGGCAGTGACTTTATTCCAAACTGCATGCCATTCCCTAATTAGTGCACAACTTTTGACCAAATAGCCTATACAAAAGTAATGCAGTACATTGGGCACCAATTGGGAACTCAGTCCTTGTATAGGCTATTTGTGATGTGCTAATAACATCAACATGATTCGTCACGTCAAATGTACAATAAATAAAAGGGTATAGTATTATATGAGGATGTGATACTCGTACTTTATAAACAGTAACGTTTTTGTATATTCATGTCATACTCACGAAAGACCAGCCAGACTGGTGATAGGAGCTCCAGGTCTCTGTCTCTGTAGTCTGGTACCCAGACCATACTTCTCCTTTTACAGAGCAACACATCCACAAATGTCAACTAACTCACAGACAAGACACACCACCATGTGGTAGACTTAAGGGAGAGGAAACACTGGCATTTCTATTGATGACTTATTAATGTTCATGTTTTTTCCTATAACTTGGGGAAAGAGAGGTAATTTTTTCCTAATAACACATGTTCAAATATCCAATTAGGTAAACATGAACATAAATGGCAAAAAAAAAAACATTCATGTCAACAGTGGGATAATTACTACTCTCTACTATATACTACAGACTAAAACAGCATTAACTGTACACTGCAATAGAATGCATCCTTTTGATTCTCTTCCCCCCCGCAGTCAACATAAAGTATCCTATTGTGCTCCTGATAATATCTTTCTCCTGAGGGGACACTCATGTGATTAGGGAGGTCACTCAGTTACAGATTAGATTCGGAGAACAGATGAAGGGGGGAAGGAAGGAAGGAAGAGAGAGAGAGAGAGACAGAGAGAGACCGAGAGACAGAGAGACAGAGAGAGAGAGACAGAGAGAGAGAGACAGAGAGACAGAGACAGAGAGACAGAGAGAGAGAGAGACAGAGAGACAGAGAGACAGACAGAGAGACAGAGAGACAGAGAGAGAGAGAGAGACAGACAGAGAGAGAGAGAGAGAGAGAGACAGAGAGAGAGACAGAGAGAGAGAGAGACAGAGAGAGAGAGAGAGAGAGAGAGAGACAGAGAGAGAGAGAGAGACAGAGAGAGAGAGAGACAGAGAGAGAGAGAGAGAGAGAGAGAGAGAGAGAGAGAGAGAGAGAGAGAGAGAGAGAGAGAGAGAGAGAGAGAGACAGGTAATACAGACATTGTCATCCTGCAAGAAACCTGGTATAGAGGAGATGGACCCACTGGTTGCCCTCTAGGTTACAGAGAGCTGGTAGTCCCATCCACCAAACTACCAGGTGTGAAACAGGGAAGGGACTCAGGGGGTATGCTAATTTGGTATAGAGCAGACCTAACTCACTCCATTAAATTAATCAAAACAGGAACATTCTACATTTGGCTAGAAATTCAAAAAGAAATTATCCTAACAGAGAAAAATGTCCTCCTGTGTGCTACCTATATCCCCCCACTAGAATCCCCATATTTTAATGAAGACAGCTTCTCCATCCTGGAGGGGGAAATCAATCACTTCCAGGCCCAGGGACATGTACTAGTCTGTGGTGACCTAAATGCCAGAACCGGACAAGAACCTGACACCCTCAGCACACAGGGGGACAAACACCTGCCTGGAGCTGACAGCATTCCCTCCCCCATATGCCCCCCTAGGCACAACTATGACAACATAACCAACAAAAACGGGTCACAACTCCTGCAGCTCTGTCGCACGCTGGGTATGTACATAGTCAACGGTAGGCTTCGAGGGGACTCCTATGTTAGGTACACCTATAGCTCATCTCTTGGCAGTAGTACTGTAGACTACTTTATCACCGACCTCAACCCAGAGTCTCTCAGAGCGTTCACAGTCAGCCCACTGACACCCCTATCAGACCACAGCAAAATCACAGTCTACTTAAACAGAGCAATACTCAATCATGAGGCATCAAAGCCAAAGGAACTGAGTAACATTAAGAAATGCTATAGATGGAAGGAATGCAGTTTGGAAACCTACCAAAAAACAATTAGGCAACAACAAATTCAATCCCTCTTAGACAATTTCCTGGGTAAAACGTTCCACTGTAATAGTGAAGGTGTAAACTTGGCAGTAGAAAATCTTAACAGTATATTTGACCTCTCAGCTTCCCTATCAAATCTAAAAATCTCAAATAGAAAACCGAAGAAAATTAACAATAATGACAAATGGTTTGATGAAGAATGCAAAAATCTAAGAAAGAAATTGAGAAACCTGTCCAACCAAAAACATAGAGACCCGGAAAACCTGAGTCTACGCCTTCACTATGGTGAATCACTAAAACAATACAGAAATACACTACGGAAAAAGAAGGAACAGCATGTCAGAAATCAGCTCAATGCAATTGAAGAATCCATAGACTCTAACCACTTCTGGGAAAATTGGAAAACACTAAACAAACAACAACACGAAGAATTATCTATCCAAAATGGAGATGTATGGGTAAACCACTTCTCCAATCTTTTTGGCTCTATAACAAAGAATAAAGAGCAAAAACATATACATGATCAAACACAGATTTTAGAATCAACTATTAAAGACTACCAGAACCCACTGGATTCTCCAATTACATTGAATGAACTACAGGACAAAATAGAAACCCTCCAACCCAAAAAGGCCTGTGGTGTTGATGGTATCCTCAATGAAATGATCAAATATACAGACAACAAATTCCAATTGGCTATACTAAAACTCTTTAACATCATACTTAGCTCTGGCATCTTCCCCAATATTTGGAACCAAGGACTGATCACCCCAATCCACAAAAGTGGAGACAAATTTGACCCCAATAACTACCGTGGAATATGTGTCAACAGTAACCTTGGGAAAATCCTCTGCATTATTATTAACAGCAGACTCGTACATTTCCTCAATGAAAACAATGTACTGAGCAAATGTCAAATTGGCTTTTTACCAAATTACCGTACAACAGACCACGTATTCACCCTGCACACCCTAATTGACAATCAAACAAACCAAAACAAAGGCAAAGTCTTCTCATGCTTTGTTGATTTCAAAAAAGCCTTCGACTCAATCTGGCATGAGGGTCTGCTATACAAACTGATGGAAAGTGGTGTTGGGGGTAAAACATACGACATTATAAAATCCATGTACACAAACAACAAGTGTGCGGTTAAAATTGGCAAAAAACACACACATTTCTTCACACAGGGTCGTGGGGTTAGACAGGGATGCAGCTTAAGCCCCACCCTCTTCAACATATATATCAACGAATTGGCGAGGGCACTAGAAAAGTCTGCAGCACCCGGCCTCCCCCTGCTAGAATCCGAAGTCAAATGTCTGCTGTTTGCTGATGATCTGGTGCTTCTGTCACCAACCAAGGAGGGCCTACAGCAGCACCTAGATCTTATGCACAGATTCTGTCAGACCTGGGCCCTGACAGTAAATCTCAGTAAGACCAAAATAATGGTGTTCCAAAAAAGGTCCAGTCACCAGGACCACAAATACAAATTCCATCTAGACACTGCTGCCCTAGAGCACACAAAAAACTATACATACCTTGGCCTAAACATCAGCACCACAGGTAACTTCCACAAAGCTGTGAACGATCTGAGAGACAAGGCAAGAAGGGCATTCTATGCCATCAAAAGAAACATAAATTTCAACATACCAATTAGGATTTGGCTAAAAATACTTGAATCAGTCATAGAGCCCATTGCCCTTTATGGTTGTGAGGTCTGGGGTCCGCTCACCAACCAAGACTTCACAAAATGGGACAAACACCAAATTGAGACTCTGCACGCAGAATTCTGCAAAAATATCCTCCGTGTACAACGTAGAACACCAAATAATGCATGCAGAGCAGAATTAGGCCGATACCCACTAATTATCAAAATCCAGAAAAGAGCTGTTAAATTCTACAACCACCTAAAAGGAAGCGATTCACAAACCTTCCATAACAAAGCCATCACCTACAGAGAGATGAACCTGGAGAAGAGTCCCCTAAGCAAGCTGGTCCTGGGGCTCTGTTCACAAACACAAACACACACTACAGAGCCCCAGGACAGCAGCACAATTAGACCCAACCAAATCATGAGAAAACAAAAAGATAACTACTTAACACATTGGAAAGAATTAACAAAAAAACAGAGCAAACTAGAATGCTATTTGGCCCTACACAGAGAGTACACAGCGGCAGAATACCTGACCACTGTGACTGACCCAAAATTAAGGAAAGCCTTGACTATGTACAGACTCAGTGAGCATAGCCTTGCTATTGAGAAAGGCCGCCGTAGGCAGACATGGCTCTCAAGAGAAGACAGGCTATGTGCTCACTGCCCACAAAATGAGGTGGAAACTGAGCTGCACTTCCTAACCTCCTGCCCAATGTATGACCATATTAGAGAGACATATTTCCCTCAGATTACACAGATCCACAAAGAATTCGAAAACAAATCCAATTTTGAAAAACTCCCATATCTACTGGGTGAAATTCCACAGTGTGCCATCACAGCAGCAAGATTTGTGACCTGTTGCCACGAGAAAAGGGCAACCAGTGAAGAACAAACACCATTGTAAATACAACCCATATTTATGCTTATTTATTTTATCTTGTGTCCTTTAGCCATTTGTACATTGTTAGAACACTGTATATATATATAATATGACATTTGTAATGTCTTTACTGTTTTGAAACTTCTGTATGTGTAATGTTTACTGTTAATTCTTGTTGTTTTTCACTTTATATATTCACTTTGTATGTTGTCTACCTCACTTGCTTTGGCAATGTTAACATATGTTTCCCATGCCAATAAAGCCCTTGAATTGAATTGAATTGAATTGACAGAGGCAGAGACAGAGAGAGGCAGAGACAGAGAGACAGAGAGAGAGAGAGACAGAGAGACAGAGAGAGAGAGAGACAGAGAGAGGCAGAGACAGAGAGACAGAGAGAGAGAGAGACAGAGAGACAGAGAGAGGCAGAGACAGAGAGACAGAGAGAGAGACAGAGAGAGAGAGAGACAGAGAGAGAGAGAGACAGAGAGAGAGAGAGAGAGAGAGACAGAGAGAGACAGAGAGAGACAGAGGCAGAGACAGAGAGAGGCAGAGACAGAGACAGAGTGTTTGAACTATAAGTTGTGAAAAATACAACTCACCACCACATGAATAGTGTGTTGCTGGGGGAGGGAGGGGTTAGAAACCAACATATCAGCGTGCAGAAGGGAGGGGTTAGAAACCAACATATCAGCGTGCAGAAGGGAGGGGTTAGAAACCAACATATCAGCGTGCAGAAGGGAGGGGTTAGAAACCAACATATCAGCGTGCAGAAGGGAGGGGTTAGAAACCAACATATCAGCGTGCAGAAGGGAGGGGTTAGAAACCAACATATCAGCGTGCAGAAGGGAGGGGTTAGAAACCAACATATCAGCGTGCAGAAGGGAGGGGTTAGAAACCAACATATCAGCGTGCAGAAGGGAGGGGTTAGAAACCAACATATCAGCGTGCAGAAGGGAGGGGTTAGAAACCAACATATCAGCGTGCAGAAGGGAGGGGTTAGAAACCAACATATCAGCGTGCAGAAGGGAGGGGTTAGAAACCAACATATCAGCGTGCAGAAGGGAGGGGTTAGAAACCAACATATCAGCGTGCAGAAGGGAGGGGTTAGAAACCAACATATCAGCGTGCAGAAGGGAGGGGTTAGAAACCAACATATCAGCGTGCAGAAGGGAGGGGTTAGAAACCAACATATCAGCGTGCAGAAGGGAGGGGTTAGAAACCAACATATCAGCGTGCAGAAGGGAGGGGTTAGAAACCAACATATCAGCGTGCAGAAGGGAGGGGTTAGAAACCAACATATCAGCGTGCAGAAGGGAGGGGTTAGAAACCAACATATCAGCGTGCAGAAGGGAGGGGTTAGAAACCAACATATCAGCGTGCAGAAGGGAGGGGTTAGAAACCAACATATCAGCGTGCAGAAGCAAAGAAAAAGAAGAACGTATCAAGGAACACCAAAGCAGTTAATAAAGCACACAGCTAGCAGTTAGCTTATAGTGACTCTTCAGCTACAGTAACTACTATATAACTAGCTAGCACACTGCTAGCAGTTAGCTTATAGTGACTCTTCAGCTACAGTAACTACTATATAACTAGCTAGCACACTGCTAGCAGTTAGCTTATAGTGACTCTTCAGCTACAGTAACTACTATATAACTAGCTAGCACACAGCTAGCAGTTAGCTTATAGTGACTCTTCAGCTACAGTAACTACTATATAACTAGCTAGCACACTGCTAGCAGTTAGCTTATAGTGACTCTTCAGCTACAGTAACTACTATATAACTAGCTAGCACACTGCTAGCAGTTAGCTTATAGTGACTCTTCAGCTACAGTAACTACTATATAACTAGCTAGCACACAGCTAGCAGTTAGCTTATAGTGACTCTTCAGCTACAGTAACTACTATATAACTAGCTAGCACACTGCTAGCAGCTAGCTTATAGTGACTCTTCAGCTACAGTAACTACTATATAACTAGCTAGCACACTGCTAGCAGCTAGCTTATAGTGACTCTTCAGCTACAGTAACTACTATATAACTAGCTAGCACACTGCTAGCAGTTAGCTTATA
Organism: Oncorhynchus kisutch; assembly: GCF_002021735.2. Lineage (NCBI taxonomy): Eukaryota > Metazoa > Chordata > Actinopteri > Salmoniformes > Salmonidae > Oncorhynchus > Oncorhynchus kisutch. The sequence goes on from NC_034188.2 coordinate 6,092,135, forward strand.
GTGACTCTTCAGCTACAGTAACTACTATATAACTAGCTAGCACACTGCTAGCAGTTAGCTTATAGTGACTCTTCAGCTACAGTAACTACTATATAACCAGCTAGCACACTGCTAGCAGTTAGCTTATAGTGACTCTTCAGCTACAGTAACTACTATATAACTAGCTAGCACACTGCTAGCAGTTAGCTTATAGTGACTCTTCAGCTACAGTAACTACTATATAACTAGCTAGCACACTGCTAGCAGTTAGCTTATAGTGACTCTTCAGCTACAGTAACTACTATATAACTAGCTAGCACACTGCTAGCAGCTAGCTTAGTGACTCTTCAGCTACAGTAACTACTATATAACTAGCTAGCACACAGCTAGCAGTTAGCTTATAGTGACTCTTCAGCTACAGTAACTACTATATAACTAGCTAGCACACTGCTAGCAGCTAGCTAAGTGACTCTTCAGCTACAGTAACTACTATATAACTAGCTAGCACACTGCTAGCAGTTAGCTTATAGTGACTCTTCAGCTACAGTAACTACTATATAACTAGCTAGCACACAGCTAGCAGTTAGCTTATAGTGACTCTTCAGCTACAGTAACTACTATATAACTAGCTAGCACACTGCTAGCAGTTAGCTTATAGTGACTCTTCAGCTACAGTAACTACTATATAACTAGCTAGCACACAGCTAGCAGCTAGCTTAGTGACTCTTCAGCTACAGTAACTACTATATAACTAGCTAGCACACTGCTAGCAGTTAGCTTATAGTGACTCTTCAGCTACAGTAACTACTATATAACTAGCTAGCACACTGCTAGCAGTTAGCTTATAGTGACTCTTCAGCTACAGTAACTACTATATAACTAGCTAGCAAACAGCTAGCAGTTAGCTTATAGTGACTCTTCAGCTACAGTAACTACTATATAACTAGCTAGCACACAGCTAGCAGCTAGCTTAGTGACTCTTCAGCTACAGTAACTACTATATAACTAGCTAGCAAACAGCTAGCAGTTAGCTTATAGTGACTCTTCAGCTACAGTAACTACTATATAACTAGCTAGCACACTGCTAGCAGTTAGCTTATAGTGACTCTTCAGCTACAGTAACTACTATATAACTAGCTAGCACACAGCTAGCAGCTAGCTTAGTGACTCTTCAGCTACAGTAACTACTATATAACTAGCTAGCAAACAGCTAGCAGTTAGCTTATAGTGACTCTTCAGCTACAGTAACTACTATATAACTAGCTAGCACACAGCTAGCAGTTAGCTTATAGTGACTCTTCAGCTACAGTAACTACTATATAACTAGCTAGCAAACAGCTAGCAGTTAGCTTATAGTGACTCTTCAGCTACAGTAACTACTATATAACTAGCTAGCACACAGCTAGCAGCTAGCTTAGTGACTCTTCAGCTACAGTAACTACTATATAACTAGCTAGCAAACAGCTAGCAGTTAGCTTATAGTGACTCTTCAGCTACAGTAACTACTATATAACTAGCTAGCACACAGCTAGCAGCTAGCTTAGTGACTCTTCAGCTACAGTAACTACTATATAACTAGCTAGCAAACAGCTAGCAGTTAGCTTATAGTGACTCTTCAGCTACAGTAACTACTATATAACTAGCTAGCACACAGCTAGCAGCTAGCTTAGTGACTCTTCAGCTACAGTAACTACTATATAACTAGCTAGCAAACAGCTAGCAGTTAGCTTATAGTGACTCTTCAGCTACAGTAACTACTATATAACTAGCTAGCACACAGCTAGCAGCTAGCTTAGTGACTCTTCAGCTACAGTAACTACTATATAACTAGCTAGCACACAGCTAGCAGCTAGCTTAGTGACTCTTCAGCTACAGTAACTACTATATAACTAGCTAGCACACTGCTAGCAGTTAGCTTAGTGACTCTTCAGCTACAGTAACTACTATATAACTAGCTAGCACACTGCTAGCAGTTAGCTTATAGTGACTCTTCAGCTACAGTAACTACTATATAACTAGCTAGCACACTGCTAGCAGCTAGCTTAGTGACTCTTCAGCTACAGTAACTACTATATAACTAGCTAGCACACTGCTAGCAGTTAGCTTATAGTGACTCTTCAGCTACAGTAACTACTATATAACTAGCTAGCACACTGCTAGCAGCTAGCTTAGTGACTCTTCAGCTACAGTAACTACTATATAACTAGCTAGCACACTGCTAGCAGTTAGCTTATAGTGACTCTTCAGCTACAGTAACTACTATATAACTAGCTAGCACACTGCTAGCAGCTAGCTTAGTGACTCTTCAGCTACAGTAACTACTATATAACTAGCTAGCACACTGCTAGCAGCTAGCTTATAGTGACTCTTCAGCTACAGTAACTACTATATAACTAGCTAGCAAACAGCTAGCAGTTAGCTTATAGTGACTCTTCAGCTACAGTAACTACTATATAGCTAGCTAGCACACAGCTAGCAGCTAGCTTATAGTGACTCTTCAGCTACAGTAACTACTATATAACTAGCTAGCACACTGCTAGCAGCTAGCTCAGTGACTCTTCAGCTACAGTAACTACTATATAACTAGCTAGCAAACAGCTAGCAGTTAGCTTATAGTGACTCTTCAGCTACAGTAACTACTATATAACTAGCTAGCACACAGCTAGCAGCTAGCTTAGTGACTCTTCAGCTACAGTAACTACTATATAACTAGCTAGCAAACAGCTAGCAGTTAGCTTATAGTGACTCTTCAGCTACAGTAACTACTATATAACTAGCTAGCACACAGCTAGCAGCTAGCTTAGTGACTCTTCAGCTACAGTAACTACTATATAACTAGCTAGCAAACAGCTAGCAGTTAGCTTATAGTGACTCTTCAGCTACAGTAACTACTATATAGCTAGCTAGCACACAGCTAGCAGCTAGCTTATAGTGACTCTTCAGCTACAGTAACTACTATATAACTAGCTAGCACACTGCTAGCAGCTAGCTCAGTGACTCTTCAGCTGCAGTAGCTACTATATAACTAGCTAGCAAACAGCTAGCAGTTAGCTTATAGTGACTCTTCAGCTACAGTAACTACTATATAACTAGCTAGCACACTGCTAGCAGCTAGCTCAGTGACTCTTCAGCTGCATTAGCTACTATATAACTAGCTAGCAAACAGCTAGCAGTTAGCTTATAGTGACTCTTCAGCTACAGTAACTACTATATAACTAGCTAGCAAACTGCTAGCAGTTAGCTTATAGTGACTCTTCAGCTACAGTAACTACTATATAACTAGCTAGCACACAGCTAGCAGCTAGCTTAGTGACTATTCAGCTGCAGTAGCTACTATATAGCTAGCTAGCACACACCTAGCAGCTAGCTTAGTGACTCTTCAGCTGCAGTAGCTACTATATAGCTAGCTAGCACACAGCTAGCAGCTAGCTTAGTGACTCTTCAGCTGCAGTAGCTACTATATAACTAGCTAGCACACAGCTAGCTCAGTGACTCTTCAGCTGCAATAGCTACTATATAGCTAGCTAGCACACAGCTAGCAGCTAGCTTAGTGACTATTCAGCTGCAGTAGCTACTATATAGCTAGCTAGCACACAGCTAGCTTAGTGACTATTCAGCTGCAGTAGCTACTATATAGCTAGCTAGCACACACCCTTCACCAATCACAGGGTCTGAAATCAATATTCCAGTATGCCCCAGGTTCTAATCTAAACCAATCCTTCTATCTATACACATTAACTATACATGCATGTCAATCAATGTCAACATACTGTAACAAAATATCACAGGACAAATGTAGAAATGTACGCTATTCAGAAATAGTTTCCTTGTTCATTTCAGCAGGGTTAATAACACAGCAATAACCATCACAAACAAACACATATGAAAAGCATGATTTGTGTCATTATAAAGGTGGGAGCTGGGCTTATTGAGAGAGGATAACATGTTCCAGAGAGAAGTGCCCAGGCTTCGCATGTTATCTGCCAAAGTGTGTGTGTGTGAGAGATGTGTGTGTTTGTACCGAGAAGGCCAGAGGCATGTAGGGTCGTCTCCTGGCCAGCTTCTTCCGGTCCCGCTCCAGTTTCTCTCTCTGGGCCAGCTGCTGGTAATACTCTATCAGTTTATTGATCTGGAGGAAAATGACCCAACAATACCATGAGTATCCGGAGGGAGATTACCCAACAATACCATGAGTATCCGGAGGAAGACTACCCAACAATACCATGAGTATCCGGAGGGAGATTACCCAACAATACCATGAGTATCAGGAGGGAGACTCCCCAACAATACCATGAGTATCCGGAGGGAGATTACCCAACAATACCATGAGTATCCAGAGGAAGATTACCCAACAATACCATGAGTATCCGGAGGGAGATTACCCAACAATACCATGAGTATCCGGCGGGAGATTACCCAACAATACCATGAGTATCCGGAGGAAGACTCCCCAACAATACCATGAGTATCCGGAGGAAGACTACCCAACAATACCATGAGTATCCGGAGGGAGATTACCCAACAATACCATGAGTATCAGGAGGGAGACTCCCCAACAATACCATGAGTATCCGGAGGGAGATTACCCAACAATACCATGAGTATCCGGAGGAAGATTACCCAACAATACCATGAGTATCCGGAGGGAGATTACCCAACAATACCATGAGTATCCGGCGGGAGATTACCCAACAATACCATGAGTATCTAGAGGGAGATTACCCAACAATACCATGAATATACGGAGGGAGATTACCCAACAATACCATGAGTATCTAGAGGGAGATTACCCAACAATACCATGAGTATCCAGAGGGAGATTACCCAACAATACCATGAGTATCTAGAGGGAGATTACCCAACAATACCATGAGTATCTAGAGGGAGATTACCCAACAATACCATGAGTATCCAGAGGGAGATTACCCAACAATACCATGAGTATCTAGAGGGAGATTACCCAACAATACCATGAGTATCTAGAGGGAGATTACCCACAATACCATGAGTATCCAGAGGGAGATTACCCAACAATACCATGAGTATCCAGAGGAAGACTCCCCAACAATACCATGAGTATCCGGAGGGAGACTCCCCAACAATACCATGAGTATCCAGAGGGAGATTACCCAACAATACCATGAGTATCCGGAGGGAGACTCCCCAACAATACCATGAGTATCCGGAGGAAGATTACCCAACAATACCATGAGTATCCAGAGGGAGATTACCCAACAATACCATGAGTATCCGGAGGGAGACTACCCAACAATACCATGAGTATCCGGAGGGAGATTACCCAACAATACCATGAGTATCCAGAGGGAGATTACCCAACAATACCATGAGTATCCGGAGGGAGACTACCCAACAATACCATGAGTATCCGGAGGGAGATTACCCAACAATACCATGAGTATCAAGAGGGAGATTACCCAACAATACCATGAGTATCCGGAGGGAGATTACCCAACAATACCATGAGTATCCGGAGGAAGACTACCCAACAATACCATGAGTATCCAGAGGGAGATTTCACATAAAATGAGTCAGAATGTCATAGACTAGCCCCATACTATTCATATAGAAGGGGAAAGCATCGGCCTACACAGAGAACCATGTATACAGCAAGTTCTTATCACACCAAAAAAATATAAAGCATAACATTTCATCTTTAGATATAGCACGAGTCTGACTGGCAACTACTTTTTCTTCTTCTTTATTTTACCTTTATTTAACCAGGCAAGTCAATTAAGAACAAATTCTTATTTACAATGACGGCCTAGGAACAGTGGGTTAACTGCCTTGTTCAGGGGCAGAACGACAGATTTGTACCTTGTCAGCTCGGGGGTTTGAACTTGCAACCTTCCGGTTACTAGTCCAACGCTCTAACCACTAGGTTGCCCTGCCGCCCCAATATTCTGCAGTGCTGTTATACTGACAGAAATGGGGAAGTTATAGGCCAGAGAACCATGTATAAAGCATGTATCATTCAGCATACCATGTATGTTACCAGCAGGAAAATAAATAGTAGAAAGCACAGTCATAAAGCCAACATTTAGACCTGGAGCTTGTATCAGGAGTGTGCTGTTTGTGGTTGATCACACAATGTTTTTTTTGTCATTACAGAATCAATTACAATAGACAACTTCCCTGTGTCACAGCAAACCCCCTAAGGGGGTTGTCTAGCTCAACTGAAGCTTTCCCCAGGTGAGCAACACTTGAGAGAGAAAATAGATCCGAACAAAAGGAAGGCAACATACCCGTTGAGTATGAGGGTTGTCCGGCTCCTGCCATCCTCCACTGGCTGAAGTGAAGACGCACAAAAAAATATATAAAAGAAGTGAAATAGTCCTCCATAAAACACCTAACAAGTCAATCACACAACAGACACATAGGCTACTAGTCAAGTGCATGATAAGGGACACATCTCTATTCAGAGTAACAACTCCAAACAAAGTTCCATACATACAGATATGAATTAGTTTAGCATTTGAAACCATTCTAACATAGCCTATTAACGAGTCAGTCCCATATATCTCCCCCTCATTACCAGTGCAGGGGGCTCTTCATTCAATAGCTTAGTAATTACGATCACTAGCAAGGTTTGCTATTTGATTTGGTTGTAGCTACTTCTCACACTCAACCAGCTACGGAATCGTTGGCCATGCCTAACACTGGCCCAATATAAAAAAAAGGAAATAGTCCAAGATTACCCAACAATACCATGAGTTGACTCTCATCATCAACAGTAAAGTAGGCCTGTCACTCACCCACAGACTTGTCAGCCACGCCCACATCTCTGGATGTCCAGCGACAGAAGCCACAGGCCAGGTAGTAGGCCTTCTTCATGGCCGTCTTGCTGGGGTCGTCAGGAAGAGGGGCTGGGATGTTGGTTGCCCGGGTGGACAGGGTGTGCATGCAGCACGGGCAGTCGAAGCAGTTGGCACACCTGGGGCACGACGAGGAAGAAGGTAAAGCTAGTTATAAACACTACCTTTGTTCTTCAACCGGGGTAAACAATCGCAGTACTCTAACCCAATGCTTTTATGGCATTCCTTTATTTAACGAACAAATTCTAATTTACAATGACAGCCTACCGGAGAACAGTGGGTTAACTGCCTTGTTCAGGGGCAGAACGACAGATTTTCACCTTGTCAGCTCGGGGATTCGATCCAGCAACCCTTTGGTTACTGGCCCAACACTAACTACTAGGCTACCTGCCGCCCCTACACTCTAACCACTAGGCTACCTGCCGTCACCCCACTCTAACCACTAGGCTACCTGCCGCCCCTACACTCTAACCACTAGGCTACCTGCCGCCCCTACACTCTAACCACTAGGCTACCTGCCTCCTCTACACTCTAACCACTAGGCTACCTGCCGCCCCTACACTCTAACCACTAGGCTACCTGCCGCCCCTACACTCTAACCACTAGGCTACCTGCCTCCTCTACACTCTAACCACTAGGCTACCTGCCTCCTCTACACTCTAACCACTAGGCTACCTGCCGCCCCTACACTCTAACCACTAGGCTACCTGCCGCCCCTACACTCTAACCACTAGGCTACCTGCCGCCCCTACACTCTAACCACTAGGCTACCTGCCGCCCCTACACTCTAACCACTAGGCTACCTGCCGCCCCTACACTCTAACCACTAGGCTACCTGCCGCCCCTACACTCTAACCACTAGGCTACCTGCCGCCCCTACACTCTAACCACTAGGCTACCTGCCGCCCCTACACTCTAGTCACCCTGACCTCACGTAAACTAGGATACACCTAACTTTAATGTAACCTTCAACCCATCGAGTTACATAGAATAGTAATGGGGGACAAATCTTGACGATATATCATATCGTTTTGACAATATCGCAGTATAATTTTTGTACCTGCACCAAAACTGCGGCATTTTTTTCTTCATAGCTTACTCTCCATCTTCTTTTTAAATAGGGAGCCAATTTGTTTAACATTTTCATTTCCATGACTGATCAAAACTATTTTTCTCCTGGCTCTCTATGTCCATCTGCAGCAGACATACGGTGAGCAATAAATAAATAAATAATAGATAACCCTAAGCTTAACCTCTATGCCTAACCTGAAGTTTTCGTTCAGCTGGTTGCATATCCTCTTCCTAGAACAAAACAGAGAGCTGGGAAATGTAGTCTGGATGCAGTGAGAAGTCATGCAGTGAATATTGTCCATGGCTACACAGTAAAGAATAGGTCTATGCCATAGACCGTATATAGCAGGTCTACGCCAATGCTCAGTTGCAAATATTTCCAACCTGTTCTTCTTCAGCTTTGCCTCCGCTGAAGGCATATTCTCCAGGCAGCTCGGACAGTAATGGGAGTCCACCTAGGAACCAATCAGAGGCAGCATTCAACCATGTGGAAATACATGAATGTGCATGGTTATCCCTCGAAGCAAGCTAGTAGTTAGAACTGCAGATAGTAATTATGTTTCAGATACTGGTCCAAGCTTCAGTAATAAAAGTGTGAGTTTCTGTGGGCAAGGGGTCACTGTCCATTGTGTGGCTGTGTAAATTAAGAATCAAAGCTGTCTGACGTGGCACGTATCAAAATAGATGATAACTAGATAGCTATAACAACAACAAAATGGTTAGCTAGATACCTAAATAAGATATGTGGTCACTCTTGTCTGGGTGTGGTGATGAATAGGGAACATTAGCCAGCTAACAGCAGACTAGCTAACTAGGAGGTTTATCAAACAGTTGTTAGGTTTTAGTTGTATTTCCAGTGGGAATTTGTGTCACTGTTAATTGGAGAAAAAAGAAGTGAACACCGACCAAAAATAAAACACTGTATTGATTATGTTGCTAAGCCTTAATCTTAGGTAGCTTGATAAACGTACACTATTATGAATGTAGGGCGGAAGTAAAGACGAAAACGGCCAATCAGACCACAGGGTTGTTGAATAAATGTTGATTGACTTGCGGTATGACAAATACATATTTTGTGTTGTATGGGGGGGGGGGGGGGGGGCTGGACTAAATTGACCAAATTCTCCAAAACCGCTAACGTTAGCTAGACATCTCTATGATAACAATAGCTAAATTAGCCACGGTAATGTTGACATACCTCGTGAGACACACATTCTAACGAACGCAATTCACTGCAATACCGGCAAAAATAAAGTGTAGACAACGATGAGCGGATTTTTTTCTCTCCGTGAACAAGGTAGAGAACCCTGTCGGGTTGCAGAAGAGACGCCATCTTTGACTGAATCGTCTGGCGTCGTCGTCACCCAGTGTTTTTTTTGTCGATGACTCGACGACGCCCCCTGGTGCTGCGTTGTGAAAGTAGACATTTCGGTGAGGTGCAGTTTAATTTCAAACCAGCAGGGGGCAGCTTTGCCCCCCAATGCCTGGACATGTCATGCTTTGTGTTGTTGTGATGGTTACCACCAACCCATCATCAAAGACAGGAAATCGCGGTTATTTCAATTTATTGTTTTGTGTGTGTTTGTGGTGTCTTAAGTTTTGCTAACACACCTAAATGTTAAACAAAAATAAGTTACCGGTGGGTGCAATGCGTAGTAGGATAGTTTACAAATTAGTTATTTTTTGCTAATTTACAAACAAAAAAGGTTGTTTTTTGACTTTCTAATAGTATTTTTTTTTTGCGCGAAAACATAAACGTTAGCATGCTAGGCTAACTGTTGTGACTTGGCTCTTTCTGAGGCTGTAAGTTAGCAAACGTTGAAGATGGAGCTTCGCAGGAAATCTGGTCGAGTTGTGATGCAAGTCAGAAGGTCGATCCGTCTCAGGAAAAATAACAGCACGTTTTTAGAGGTGGGTGAATATTTTTTTTTTGTTGAATTGAGTGAGTTAGCTTTTCCGCCTTCCTCTCTCTTCCTCATCCGACTTGTTCATAGCCACGTAGCTAACCAGGTTGGCACTGTAGAGTGACAGAGTACAACACGTTCAGCGGGTTTGATTGTAGCTGGCTGCCGATAAACTCCTGGTAAGTTTAACTACCAAGCTAAAAATACAAAAAAAACTTGAATATACATTCAACGTTTAGGTGAATCACTATACTTAGACGCCAGGTTTGAAAACTCGCTCATAGTTTCCCTTTTCCGAGTTTCTGTTTTGTCAGACTGGTCTCATAGACTAGACGTAACATCGTAAACTAAAGCTACTCAAATTAGTATGATTATGTTTGTTAAAGGGTTTAAAGATGGAAGGTTATTTGAGGTTAAAGCGAAAGGACGATGGGTGGGTGGGTGTGTATATAACGCGGAAGTGTAGCTATCCAAAAGGTTGCTGGGTCGAATCCCAGCACAGACAATTGAAGTTTATTAGCAACTTTACAACTGACATTACTTATTACTTTTTTGTTGTTGTTTTTTGTTACTTTGTAACTACTTAGCATGTTAGCTAAAGCCCTTTCCCTACCCGTAACCCCTAGAGCTAATTTAAGCCATCTAACTTTAGTTAGCGTTAGCCTCTTAGCTAACGTTAGCCACAACAAATACGTTTAGCAAATTCGTAGCATATCATACGTTTTGCAAATTCGGGAACATATATTGTATGTTTTGGCAACTCGTAACATATACAAATTGCAATTCATAGTATACAAAATGGATGATGGACATCCATAATATACTACAATAACATAGAACAGGGGTACTTAAGTAGAAGAGAAGGGCCGGTCATAAAATGTCCTAGGTGGCAAAAGTCCATATGGAGTTTTAAAAACAAATTTCCTACAATTCTACACATTTTGCATGTGTGCAGAGATTGTTTTTGCTGTTTTTAAAAGCTACGCATTCTTATGTGTCCTTTATATGATACCTGTGGTCGAAGCCCGGCTTAGTAAAAAATAAATAATACATATTTATTTTTCTGGACCCCACGGTCCATGTTGACCCCAGTCCGGAGGCTGGATCCAGTCCGGAGGCTGGATCCAGTCCGGAGGCTGGATCCAGTCCGGAGGCTGGATCCAGTCCGGAGGCTGGATCCAGTCCGGAGGCTGGCAGTTGGCCCATAGGACATCCACAAATTAACACATCCCATACGAAAACGTAACACGTCACACTAAATGGAGTGGTCTCGGATTTTTACATGCATCATTTATACAAAATGCTCAGAACACGTTGGTTGTATCCGTTGGAACTAGGAGTTGCAGCAGGGTCATGTGCAAAATCGACCACCGACTTGATTGTGTGACTCGTTCTAGGATACAGAAGAGTTTCAGGACCAAGCTATGATGGATGATGATCATTCTCCCGCCCTGTCAGAAGATGATGTCACCACGACGCGGTCTGAGGACTCCCACCCGGACGTGACGGTAGGTTTTAACAGTACACCTATGGTTTTGTTTTCTTTTTCTTTTGCCATATACACAACTTGGCATTGCCCTGTATCAAATCAAATGTATTTCTATAGCCCTTCGTACATCAGCTGATATCTCAAAGTGCTGTACAGAAACCCTGCCTAAAACCCCAAACAGCAAGCAATGCAGGTGTAGAAGCACGTATAATTCAGGAAATGAAAACATTTTACAGCTCTGTGATGACCGTGTCTTGATTTAACGTTTCTTACTGTTTGCATTAAAAAAAACTGGAAGTGGAGACACTTTTTAAAAACGTTGGCCTTGTCCCGTATGATTTACTCGTCACAGGAAATGACATCATGAATGTCTTTTTCGTATGTATTGATCATTTCCTTTCTGTTACTTTGCATTTGATGAAACTGTAGATGGGACACGGTGAAATGATTCATTTGAAATGAAAAGACTTGTACGTTGCGCTTGCCCCTCTCACTTTTTATTTTCTACGATCTCTTCAAATTATTCACGCACACCTTGCAACAACAAGTAACCTAAGATTCGTGTTTTGTTTTTTTAACTATTCATTTCTGATTTTCTCTCCATTCCTGACCCCGGGGGTATTTTTTATTTTTTTGTAAAACAGGGAGCTAAGAATTGGACTGTAATGTTGAACCGGTTAGGCCAAGAGGAAGACTCTGAGAAGAAAGAGGATGAAGAAAAAGAAGACGCGCGAAAAACTGGGAAACAACAACATGCGTCTCGAATTCCTGCTTTTCACAAAACATTAGCCAAAAAACGCCCTACCACCACCACCACCACCACCAACACCACCACCACCAACACCACCACCAACACCAGCAGCAGCAGCAGTCAACGATCAGATCCACCTGCCTCATCTATTACCAGCAAAGAGTCTTCTAACCAGGCAGCTTTAACCATTGCAGCTTCAACAAGCAGCAGTGGAGAGATGTCAAGATCTAAACTACCCAATATTAGAGAAACGGGTCTCCCTCTTCCTACAGTCCGTCTACATAAACTCAATCCTCAGACCCTGTCTCATGCTGTTAGCTCCTCAGAGCAAAGCCCCAGCTCTCTGGATGTTACTCCACCCGAGGGGGATCAGGAGCAGCTCCATCTCATGACAGCAACCCCCAGACCGGCCCTCAGGGCTGAAGCAGGGGACTACAATGACCCGGGAGACACACTTCATACCACTGGAGCTGCACAGAAGGCGATGGAGGAAGAGTTTGAGGCTGACGTTAGAATGGATGGCGGCGACGTCCCTTCTGGTCATGCCGAAAAGGAATCCCTAGAGACAGATGAAGGTGAGGAAGATGAGACCGATCTGAATCAGCCTGATGATGATGATGATGTAGAAACAGCCTACGAGGAAACTCCCTGTCAGGCTGAAGCCATGGAGTTTCTGTTAGAAGAGGATGGAGATGGGTTGGACTCCTCCCCATTGCCGGAGGAGAAGGAGCTTGAGAAGCTCAGTGTTGAGACTGAGAGCTTCAGTGAATCAGAGGTTGTTCGTGAGAATCAAGACAAGTCTGCCAACAAAGAGAAGGCTTCTGGGAAATGGTCAAAAACCCTAGAGGATACAACCGTCGCTGATACCGCAGTCCCCTCTAACAGAGCAGTCCCCTCTAACAGAGCAGTGCCTCGGAGAACAGCTAAACCCAGTCAGTCAAACAAGGTGAGGTGTCTAGATACCAGTTCTTTCTCTTGATATCACCCATCTTGGTATGCCACACCATAAGCATCAGCTGTATTGTATTGATTTTATCTGCAATTGTACATTTCCTTTGTCTTGCTTTGTTTTGATTGTAGGCTATGCACAGAGTCGCAGACACAATGACCCCATGGAGATAGTCATTATCTTATGTTGGGACAATCTTAATGACAGAAACGTCTTAGCAGCCTGATCTTAATGACAGAAACGTCTTAGCAGCCTGATCTTAATGACGTACAAACGTCTTAGCAGCCTGACCTTAATGACGTACAAACGTCTTAGCAGCCTGACCTTAATGACGTACAAACGTCTTAGCAGCCTGATCTTAATGACAGAAACGTCTTAGCTGCCTGATCTTAATGACGTACAAAGATCTTAGCAGCCTGACCTTAATGACGTACAAACGTCTTAGCAGCCTGACCTTAATGAAATACAAACGTCTTAGCAGCCTGACCTTAATGACAGAAACGTCTTAGCAGCCTGATCTTAATGACGTAGAAACGTCTTAGCAGCCTGATCTTAATGACAGAAACGTCTTAGCAGCCTGATCTTAACGACGTACAAACGTCTTAGCAGCCTGACCTTAACGACGTACAAACGTCTTAGCAGCCAGATCTTAACGACGTACAAACGTCTTAGCAGCCTGACCTTAATGACGTACAAACGTCTTAGCAGCCTGACCTTAATGACGTACAAACGTCTTAGCAGCCTGACCTTAATGACGTACAAACGCCTTAGCAGCCTGACCTTAATGACGTACAAACGCCTTAGCAGCCTGACCTTAATGACGTACAAACTTCTTAGCAGCCTGACCTTAATGACAGAAACGTCTTAGCAGCCTGATCTTAATGACGTAGAAACGTCTTAGCAGCCTAACCTTAATGACAGAAACGTCTTAGCAGCCTGACCTTAATGACGTACAAACGTCTTAGCAGCCTGACCTTAATGACGTACAAACGTCTTAGCAGCCTGACCTTAATGACAGAAATGTCTTAGCAGCCTGACCTTAATGACAGAAACGTCTTAGCAGCCTGACCTTAATGACAGAAACGTCTTAGCAGCCTGACCTTAATGACGTACAAACGTCTTAGCAGCCTGACCTTAATGACGTACAAACGTCTTAGCAGCCTGACCTTAATGACAGAAACGTCTTAGCAGCCTGACCTTAATGACAGAAACGTCTTAGCAGCCTGACCTTAATGACGTACAAACGTCTTAGCGGCCTGATCTTAATGACAGAAACGTCTTAACGGCCTGACCTTAATGACAGAAACGTCTTAGCGGCCTGACCTTATTGACCTACAGACAATCCCTTCTTGTAATAGTTCACATGATCTGTTCTCTTTCTCATGTTTTAAATCTCACTCTTAAATTTGTAGACATCATGGTGCTGGAGCTTTGCACTATTCTGCCTTTTCCCCTCCACTCTGCTTGTGATTGGAGGATTCGGTCAACACGTGTGGCACTATGGGATGCCTCTGTCGGTGTCACAGTTGATGGGACAGTTGGAGCTGCACTGGCTGGAGGGACTGTGGGTGCCACACGAGCCTTGTAACTCAGATTGTCGGTAAGAAAAGAAGTGTGACAACAAGATAAATTGTTACATATTTTATTTGACCCTTCACTAAATCTATTCACATGTTTTTATATGGCATTTATAAGTAATTAATTGTTTCACAGCTTTTGGTTAGTTTTTTTGGGTGAAAATATTTAGTGCACTGCTTTGGACCAGAACCATTTGGGGTCATTTGGGATGTACCCTATGGGTGGTTCTGGTAAGAAGCAGAGCACATTCTAGGGAATAGGGTGGCATTTTGGGACACAGCCATGGGTTTGTTACCGTTGGCATCATCTACCACATTGACATCGTCATTGAGATGTCTAATCTCTTAAAGAGCGACTGCTTTTAAAAAGCAACAAATCCCTTTGAGAAAGGCCTGTAATGGCATTGATATGAGCCAGAAGCAGCTATTCTAGTGTTACAATTGACTACAACGTGTAAAAGGATATGTTTGGTCAGTATGTCAATCTCGTCTAAAACGGAGCTCGTAACTCAGGCCAGGTTCATCAACAACGAGTCTGCTGCGCAAGCGTACTAATAACAGAGTGATAGCCCCTGCAATAACAGAGTGATAGCCCCTGCAATAACAGAGTGATAGCCCCTGCAATAACAGAGTGATAGCCCCTGCAATAACAGAGTGATAGCCCCTGCAATAACAGAGTGATAGCCCCTGCAATAACAGAGTGATAGCCCCTGCAATAACAGAGTGATAGCCCCTGCAATAACAGAGTGATAGCCCCTGCAATAACAGAGTGATAGCCCCTGCAATAACAGAGTGATAGCCCCTGCAATAACAGGGTGATAGCCCCTGCAATAACAGGGTGATAGCCCCTGCAATAACAGAGCGATAGCCCCTGCAATAACGGAGCGATAGCCCCCCGGTAATAACGGAGCGATAGCCCCCCGGTAATAACGGAGCGATAGCCCCCCGGTAATAACGGAGCGATAGCCCCCCGGTAATAACGGAGCGATAGCCCCCCGGTAATAACGGAGCGATAGCCCCCCCGGTAATAACGGAGCGATAGCACCCCCGGTAATAACGGAGCGATAGCCCCCCCCCCGGTAATAACGGAGCGATAGCCCCTCCCGGTAATAACGGAGCGATAGCCCCCCCGGTAATAACGGAGCGATAGCCCCCCCCGGTAATAACGGAGCGATAGCCCCCCCGGTAATAACGGAGCGATAGCCCCCCCCCCCCCCCGGTAATAACGGGGCGATAGCCCCCCCCGGTAATAACGGAGCGATAGCCCCCCCGGTAATAACGGAGCGATAGCCCCCCCGGTAATAACGGAGCGATAGCCCCCCCGGTAATAACGGAGCGATAGCCCCCCCGGTAATAACGGAGCGATAGCCCCCCGGTAATAACAGAGCGAGTTTTTTTTTTTAAATTTAATTTTACCTTTATTTAACGAGGCAAGTCAGTGAAGAACAAATTCTTATTTACAGTGACGGCCTACCGGGGAACAGTGGGTTAACTGCCTTGTACAGGGGGCAGAACAACAGATTTTTACCTTGTCAGCTCGGGGGAATTCGATCTTGCAACCTCTAACCACTAGCCTAGAGCGTTGGACTAGTAACCGAAAGGTTGCAAGATCGAATCCCCCGAGCTGACAAGGTAAACGATCAACTTTGTTGTTCAATGTGTTATTTAATGTCTCTGCCTGTTTGTTCTATCAACCAATCACGTTTTATTTGTCATATGCTTCATTGACACCCGGTGAACACTGCAGTGAAATGCTTACTGGCCGGTCGTTTTCCAACCAGGCAGAGTTAAAGATTTAAAAAATAGAAATAGTGACACTGAATAAAGAGGAAAAATAACATGGCTATATACAGGAAGTAGATAATAACATGGCTATAGACAGGAAGTAGATAATAACATGGCTATAGACAGGAAGTAGATAATAACATGGCTATAGACAGGAAGTAGATAATAACATGGCTATAGACAGGAAGTAGATAATAACATGGCTATAGACGGGGTAGATAATAACATGGCTATAGACGGGGTAGATAATAACATGGCTATAGACAGGGGGTAGATAATAACATGGCTATAGACAGGGGGTAGATAATAACATGGCTATAGACAGGGGGTAGATAATAACATGGCTATAGACAGGAGGTAGATAATAACATGGCTATAGACAGGAGGTAGATAATAACATGGCTATAGACAGGAGGTAGATAATAACATGGCTATAGACAGGAGGTAGATAATAACATGGCTATAGACAGGAGGTAGATAATAACATGGCTATAGACAGGAGGTAGATAATAACATGGCTATAGACAGGAGGTAGATAATAACATGGCTATAGACAGGAGGTAGATAATAACATGGCTATAGACAGGAGGTAGATAATAACATGGCTATAGACAGGAGGTAGGTAATAACATGGCTATAGACAGGGAGTACCAGGTAATAACATGGCTACAGACAGCGAGTAGAAAATAACATGGCTATATACAGGAGGTAGATAATAACATGGCTATATACAGGAAGTAGATAATAACATGGCTATAGACAGGGAGTATATGTAGTGTGTAGCCCTAATAGAATTTAATTGAATTGCTCTTCTCTAATCAGTGTGAGCCTGGTGGAAAGCATCCCTGAAGGCCTCTTCTACCCACTGGATTCCTCGTCCCTGCCAAGCATTTCTGATACATGGACAAACCTACTGACCAGGGCCAACAGCTCTGTGGACATAGCTGCCTTCTACTTTACCCTCCGAGACACTGACCTGGGATTCACAGAGCCTAGTGCTGC
>NC_034188.2:6114474-6171974 GCF_002021735.2 Oncorhynchus kisutch
GACGCCCAGAAATATGTCCACATCTCAGTCATGGACTATCTTCCGTTGTCCCAGTTCACTGAGCCACTCAGGTGACTGTCCGTACTCGGCTGAATCCTAACTTCCACTTGAGTAGAATTTTCACTTCTCCCATTGACTTCAGTGTCGGAGTGAAAATTCAACTTAAGTGGAAGTTAAGATTCACTCCTTAAATCATTCTCTAACTTTGTATCAGATTTTATTCATTGAAGACGTTTTATTGGATGTATGTTGTGCATATGTTGTTAAACGTCTAACCAATCAGGTCCATTTCTGTATTAGGTTCTGGCCTGCGATTGACTCGGCCATACGGGAAGCAGCGTGTACTAGAGGGGTAGAGGTCAACCTACTAGTGAGCTGCTGGTCACACTCTCCAGGCTCCATGTTCCTCTTTCTACAGTCCCTGACCGTCCTCAACAGACCTCCCCTGGGATGCAACATCAATGTGGTACGTTTGCAGTTTTAATTTCTCTCCTTTTAAAAAATAAATAAATTAAATAGCATAAAAATACTTGTAGACAACTAAAACAAGCACAACATTTTCTTCAGGAAAAAAACATTTTTTTCTAGTTTTGCATTCGGTTGTTGTCTCTCATGTCCTATTTCCATGACGCGTCCTACAGAAAGTGTTTGAGGTGCCTTCGACAGCAGAGCAGAAAAAGATCCCTTTCTCAAGAGTGAACCATGCCAAGTACATGGTGACCGACCGAGTCGTCTATATTGGTACTGCACATCACAATCACTAATCGTTGGACAAAATGTCCGTTGCTTTTATGGATTTGATTCTGCTGCAAAACCAATGTCTACTGTTTATTTATTTTTTTGACAATATAAACATTACATTGCACATAGCATTCTGTTGTACACAGAAATGTTTTGGACCTGCCATATCATTACACTAACTTGTATCTCGTATTGTGTGATCACAGGAACGTCCAACTGGTCAGAGAACTATTTCACCCACACTGCAGGTATCGGGCTGGTGGTGAACCAGACCGGTTCTGTGGTGGGACAGGGCCAGAGGAGTTTACAGGTCCAGCTACAGGAAGTGTTTCTCAGGGACTGGACATCTCGATACGCCCAGATCCTTTCCAATGACGATGTCAAACACTGTGGTAGATGATGCTAACGGCGATGACTCAGCGCTTCATCCCAAATGGCACCCTATTCCCTATATAGTGCACTAGTTTTGACCAGAGAAAATAGTGCACTATAATGTAGAGAATAGGGTGGGTGCCATTTTGGGACACAGACCCATATTAGTTTTAGATAATTGTTTTGGCATATACTTTCACCGGCGCTCAGAATGCTGCCTATCATAAGAGCATGCGCTTACCTTGCATTGCTTAGTTGTTTTTTTTAAACCACTCCCATTTGACAATTCTGTTGTTACATGCAGCATTTGACTGTATATATTTGCAAATTTTTGGTGAAAACATATTTTCTACTGGAGTGATTCGCTGTATCTTTGTTTTCCTCCTTTCTGAATGGAAGTGTCAATATTGAATGAATCTTGAAGTTCTGTTTTTGATCAATTTCTTTTGCTTTGACTGACTGAGGCTGTCAGTGACTCAAGGCATGTGTTGTCTATAAAGGAAAAGACTGATGACCTTTGTCATGCCAGGTGCATTTTTGTGTTATGTCATATGTTTATACAGTTTTTCAACCAAAGATGTTTCAACTTCATTCTTATTCTTGAAATTAAATATTTGTTATTATTTTTAAGCCAACAAATCCTTGTCTTTTATCACAATCAGTGATCACATTATTGGGACCCAAAAAGCTCATGTGTTCATGATCCAGTTTGTTTTAAGGTGATTAAAGATACACAGGGCTTTTATTTTGAAATCCGACGTCACACAAGTCTGCTGCTCCGGAAGTAAAAGTGTTTTTCCCCAGAAGTTAAACATCACCAGTTTCCTGTGATGTGCTGCTGGATTTAATCATTTAGAGACGATTCATTTCTTTCTGATAAATTAAACAGAAGACGACAATCAAGGAAGAGTGAGCGGGAAAATGTTTTATCATGTAAGTAGTTAGATCTGTATGATATTGTGACGATGACAAGCATCACCATGTCTAACTATGCTATCTCTAGTGCTAGCTTTGTTAACCGGTTGGATAGCTATCTAGCTAACTGCTCTCTTAACTAACTGTTGCCAAAAGTGAAAACAAATCAACGTCCATAATAGTTCTGCATATTTAACGGGTTTATACATGTCTGGTGATGTTGGTTTGTTAAAAGCAGCTATGAATCAGATATCTACGTTACTTAGACTTAAGGAAAGTGCTAGCATTCTCAACAATAAACAGTACAACTATTCAGGTACAGTAATTTAGTACTATTGTAAAACACACTGTACACTATATATATATATATATATAATTCGCAGATTTCCCTGGAGCATGAGATCCTGCTCCACCCTCGGTACTTTGGTCCCAATCTCCTGAACACTGTGAAACAGAAGCTCTTCACAGAAGTGGAGGGAACATGCACAGGGAAGTGAGTGGTATTGTGCCAGGGCGGCTTTCCATTCATTAGCCTGGAACCGATAAATCAGTATTGCTGAGTGTAGTGAGATTCAGTGTGGACTCCAGGCTAAATTTCAAAGTAGAATAAAGACTAAACCGTTTATAGTTTCACAACACTGGGTAGGTTGTTTTGACCAGTAACAAGTTGATTTGCTTGCTCACTTAATTAATGACACTTGACTCTCTGTTCCAGATATGGGTTTGTCATTGCGGTGACCACCATTGACAACATTGGTGCAGGTGTCATCCAACCAGGCAGGGGATTCGTGCTCTACCCCGTCAAGTACAAGGCTATTGTTTTCCGTCCATTCAAAGGCGAGGTGGTAGATGCCGTGGTTACCCAGGTCAACAAGGTAAGGGGACGAAGGCTACGTCCCAAAAGGAAACGTATTCCCTTTCTCAGGGATCCTCAGCTAGGTTCAGCCGTGGACCGATTTTTATATATATATATATATACACACACACACACACACACACACAGTAGGGAGAACAAGTATTTGATACACTGACGATTTTGCAGGTTTTCCTACTTACAAAGCATGTAGAGGTCTGTAATTTTTTATCATAGGTACACTTCAACTGTGAGAGACGGAATCTAAAACAAAAATCCAGAAAATCACATTGTATGATTTTTAAGTAATTCATTTGCATTTTATTGCATGACACCTCTCTTATGCGAGGGAATAATTTGGAACAGATTTCCAAAATTACAATCACTTGATTTTACATTATTTATGTCCAACGATTAATAATAAAGGGGCGGCAGGGTAGCCTAGTGGTTAGAGTGTAGAGGTGGCAGGTAGCCTAGTGGTTAGAGTGTAGAGGTGGCAGGTAGCCTAGTGGTTAGAGTGTAGAGGTGGCAGGGTAGCCTAGTGGTTAGAGTGTAGAGGTGGCAGGGTAGCCTAGTGGTTAGAGTGTAGAGGTGGCAGGTAGCCTAGTGGTTAGAGTGTAGAGGTGGCAGGGTAGCCTAGTGGTTAGAGTGTAGAGGTGGCAGGGTAGCCTAGTGGTTAGAGTGTAGAGGTGGCAGGGTAGCCTAGTGGTTAGAGTGTAGAGGTGGCAGGGTAGCCTAGTGGTTAGAGTGTAGAGGTGGCAGGGTAGCCTAGTGGTTAGAGTGTAGAGGTGGCAGGTAGCCTAGTGGTTAGAGTGTAGAGGAGGCAGGGTAGCCTAGTGGTTAGAGTGTAGAGGTGGCAGGGTAGCCTAGTGGTTAGAGTGTAGAGGTGGCAGGGTAGCCTAGTGGTTAGAGTGTAGAGGTGGCAGGGTAGCCTAGTGGTTAGAGTGTAGAGGTGGCAGGTAGCCTAGTGGTTAGAGTGTAGAGGAGGCAGGGTAGCCTAGTGGTTAGAGTGTAGAGGTGGCAGGGTAGCCTAGTGGTTAGAGTGTAGAGGTGGCAGGGTAGCCTAGTGGTTAGAGTGTAGAGGTGGCAGGGTAGCCTAGTGGTTAGAGTGTAGAGGTGGCAGGTAGCCTAGTGGTTAGAGTGTAGAGGAGGCAGGGTAGCCTAGTGGTTAGAGTGTAGAGGTGGCAGGGTAGCCTAGTGGTTAGAGTGTAGAGGTGGCAGGTAGCCTAGTGGTTAGAGTGTAGAGGTGGCAGGGTAGCCTAGTGGTTAGAGTGTAGAGGTGGCAGGGTAGCCTAGTGGTTAGAGTGTAGAGGCGGCAGGGTAGCCTAGTGGTTAGAGTGTAGAGGTGGCAGGGTAGCCTAGTGGTTAGAGTGTAGAGGTGGCAGGGTAGCCTAGTGGTTAGACTGTAGAGGTGGCAGGGTAGCCTAGTGGTTAGAGTGTAGAGGCGGCAGGGTAGCCTAGTGGTTAGAGTGTAGAGGTGGCAGGTAGCCTAGTGGTTAGAGTGTAGAGGTGGCAGGGTAGCCTAGTGGTTAGAGTGTAGAGGCGGTAGGGTAGCCTAGTGGTTAGAGTGTAGAGGTGGTAGGTAGCCTAGTGGTTAGAGTGTAGGGGTGGCCTAGTGGTTAGAGTGTAGAGGTGGCAGGTAGCCTAGTGGTTAGAGTGTAGGGGAGGCAGGTAGGTTAGAGTGTAGAG
The DNA here is from genome assembly GCF_002021735.2 of Oncorhynchus kisutch. Classification (NCBI taxonomy): domain Eukaryota; kingdom Metazoa; phylum Chordata; class Actinopteri; order Salmoniformes; family Salmonidae; genus Oncorhynchus; species Oncorhynchus kisutch. The sequence continues at coordinate 6,119,045 of NC_034188.2, forward strand.
GTGGCAGGGTAGCCTAGTGGTTAGAGTGTAGAGGTGACAGGGTAGCCTAGTGGTTAGAGTGTAGAGGAGGCAGGTAGCCTAGTGGTTAGAGTGTAGAGGTGGCAGGGTAGCCTAGTGGTTAGAGTGTAGAGGAGGCAGGTAGCCTAGTGGTTAGAGGGTAGAGGCGGCAGGGTAGCCTAGTGGTTAGAGTGTAGAGGTGGCAGGTAGTCTAGTGGTTAGAGTGTAGAGGCGGCAGGGTAGCCTAGTGGTTAGAGTGTAGGGGTGGCAGGGTGGCCTAGTGGTTAGAGCGTAGGGGTGGCCTAGTGGTTAGAGTGTAGAGGTGGCAGGTAGCCTAGTGGTTAGAGTGTAGGGGCGGCAGGTAGTCTAGTGGTTAGAGCGTAGGGGCGGCAGGTAGTCTAGTGGTTAGAGCGTAGGGGCGGCAGGTAGCCTAGTGGTTAGAGCGTAGGGGCGGCAGGTAGCCTAGTGGTTAGAGCGTAGGGGCGGCAGGTAGCCTAGGGGTTAGAGCGTAGGGGCGGCAGGTAGCCTAGGGGTTAGAGCGTAGGGGCGGCAGGTAGCCTAGGGGTTAGAGCGTAGGGGCGGCAGGTAGCCTAGGGGTTAGAGCGTAGGGGAGGCAGGTAGCCTAGTGGTTAGAGCGTAGGGGCGGCAGGTAGCCTAGTGGTTAGAGCGTAGGGGCGGCAGGTAGCCTAGGGGTTAGAGCGTAGGGGCGGCAGGTAGCCTAGGGGTTAGAGCGTAGGGGCGGCAGGTAGCCTAGGGGTTAGAGCGTAGGGGCGGCAGGTAGCCTAGGGGTTAGAGCGTAGGGGAGGCAGGTAGCCTAGTGGTTAGAGCGTAGGGGCGGCAGGTAGCCTAGTGGTTACTAGTTCAAATCCCCGCGCTGACAAGGTAAAAATCAGTCGTTCTGCCGCTGAACAAGGCAGTTAACCCACTGTTCCTAGGCAGTCATTGAAAATAAGAATTTGTTCTTAACTGGCTTGCCTAGTTAAATAAAGGTAAAATAAAATGTAACTTTGGGAAGGTTAAAATTACCCGTAGGCCAAATTCAATGTTCTAGGTACAAAAAAATACAAAACATTTACTGTCCCTAGACCTTCATGATGTCCTAATGAGAATAACTAGAGGTTGCATGAAAACATTGAATGCTGACAGACACTGGAGTAGTTCAGTGAACTGGGATAGTGGAAGACGGTACATGGCTGAGATGTGGACATATTTCTGTGGAAATCAATGGATATATGACAGAGAGGATGGTGGATAGATCATCTGAGTGTCCATAAGATGATACCTGTATCTGGCGTTGTGCGATCTGAAAGAATGGGTTAGTTAATTTAACTATCAGAAGCATTATGCAAAATATGAGTGGAAGGGGTAAGTTACTCAAAGTCTGTGTTTTAAAAAATAACACCCTTTACCCTTTTATAGTGCTGTACTTTTGACCAGAGCCAATAGGGTGCCGTTTGGGACACAGACCAATCTTCTTTGATCTCATTAACATCTGAATAAGGATTGACAAGAAAAGATCTTGTTGTTTTCATGGTGTGTTGAAATTTATACAAGATGTTCTATTCTTTTCAGGTTGGACTGTTCACAGAGATCGGCCCCATGTCCTGTTTCATCTCTCGTCATGTAGGTCCACATGGAAATGTCTTGTTGTTGTTGAATGTTTTTATTGATAAACTCTTCAATAAATGTCAATGTGGTTACTTACTGTTTCTGCAGTCCATTCCCTCAGAGATGGAGTTTGACCCCAACTCAAATCCTCCCTGTTATAAGACCACTGACGAGGTAAGACACTAAAACTAGCCCTCCTCTTCACAAAAAAATTTGGTCGTCATTTTGGAAAATAAATATTTAGGTAACATGGATACATGTCCTCTTATTAAGGATTCTGTCTTCTCCACATTAGGACATTGTAATCCAACAGGATGATGAGATTCGGTTGAAAATCGTGGGGACAAGAGTGGATAAAAACGACATTGTGAGTACACTGTCAAATCACCATAAACTAAGGATGCTACCTGATAGGTCAACAAAAAAATCCTCGCTTATTGCAAGCCACCGCTAGCTATCTGAAGAGACCTGCAAGTTGAAACTTGGAATACATTTCTTTCTTCTGTTTCAGTTTGCCATTGGATCCCTCATGGACGATTACCTGGGTATTGTTGACGTTATTAGTCTTCTTTCATGGGTGTCAAATAAATGATTGAATTGATCTGTAATTTTTATTTTCTTCTGTTTCTCAGGTCTTGTGAGCTGATGTCTCAGCAGTGCTACGCTTGGTTTATCAACATACATCTCTTATATTTCATGTAAATGCCCCTACAATACAGTATTGTCAATACAAATATTTTTCCAAGTTGATCATGTGGTATTGCTGCACATAGTCAAGTTCTGTACTTATTGGGGAAGGATCAATGATCCTTTGACACAGTATGAATGCATACTATTGAAACCACAGAGCCTGGTGATAAGCAGGTGGTCATGTTAAACACTACTGTATCTTCTGAGTTACCCTTCAGTTGCTGTTGTATATTGTATTTCGACAACTTGAGAACTGAAATAAACAGTTTTGTTTTTTGTTGATAATGTGTACCTTGTCTGCTTTGAGTGTTCTGTCATTGTAAAATATGCTTTGCTTAGTCTGCTCCATTTTGTATGTGTTGTGCTTTTTCAAATGACAATTGCACACAACAAATAGGATACAGAGTTATCCATCACATTCAATCAATAGAAATTAATTGAAACCTACGTAGAAAAATGTAAGATTTTATTGTTTAAATGTAAATTCGTACCCATATTTTCTTATTTGGGCAAAATTGGATTTATATTCAGTCAAACTCTGGTTACAGCGACGCGCCCGAACTGGCAGTAAATACGTCACTGGTGCGCGTCCACGTTCTTTCTCTCGTCCTAAAGATGGCGGCAGGGGTGAGTGAACTGGAGAGATGCTTTGTCACAGAATTTATACTTGCGTTTTAACAACCATCTGTACATTATCAGCCCCATCCATCCACTTATCCGCTACCTTTTAGTGCATCTGAAATATTTATGCCCTTTAAACGTTATTGCCGTGTTTATTTGTACCCCTTTTTCAGTCTTTCTTGACGATGCAGCATAATAGCTTGGGTGGTGGTTAAATGACGCCTCTTTCCGTGCCGTATGCCACGTTGGGTTTCTTCAGAGTCCGTAACGAATAATGAATGATATTTCATCGCAGTCGTATGTATACATTGCATATTTAGGACTTTGATGTTCTAATCAAAGCATCAACATATTGCCATCCGGAGTCTATTGGTAGCTTACTTGTGACCAGCTGGCTAACTAACGTTAAACTTAACAATAATGTAAACGTAACGTGTTGGTCCTATGTTTCATGAGCTGAAATAAACGTTCCCAGACATTTTCTGTACGCCCAAAAAAGCGGAATTCTCTTAAGTTTTGTGTACACATTTGTTTACGTTCCTGTTAGTGGGCATTTCTCCTTTGTCAAGATAATCCATTTACCTGACAGATGTGGCATATCGATCGAGAAGCTGATTAAACAGCATGATCATTACATAGGTGCACCTTATGCTGCCGACAAGATAATGTCCACTCTAAAATGTGCTGTTTTGATGCACACCACAAATGTCTCAAATTTTGAAAGAGTTTAAAATTGGCGTGCTGACGACAGGAATCCACCAGAGCTGTTGCCAGTTGTTTTTTTTGTCTGTTAATAATTTTGTTTAGTATATTTTACCTCTTATGTTTGTGGGATTGGAGAAGAAAGACGAGTTAAGGCTAAACGACAGACTCACCATTTAACTTGAGCCCAGCCTCGCTGATGCTATGCTATGCTATTTTCCAGATTTATTTTTTGTTGTTGACCACTTTATTTCTCTTTGGCCTCTGTTGATTTAAGTCACTCTAATCCTACAAGGGTAAAAACTCAATTACCTTTGTTATATTATTTGACCTATTGGTTAAAAGGTGTTTTTGATTGGATAACCCTACATAGCCTGCTGTTAGAACCCCATAGTTCTGTAGCTTCGACTAGTTACTGCTGTGTACCTTGTTTTTCCCTCCGCCATTTTTTAATAAAGTTGTGTTAAAAATTTAAAATAAAAACTCTTCTCCCTTCCACAGACTCTGTACACGTATCCAGAAAACTGGAGATCCTTCAAGGCTCAGATTGCAGCCCAGTACAGCGGTGCACGCCTCAAGGTACTACACGTTTAAACCTGCCTTCATCATATGTCTTTTTTTCTTATTGTCCTGTGTTTTGTTGTTAAATGATGTATTTATATCGGGTTTTTACTGCGGCTGTAAGGATGACAAACTAACTCTGTTTACACAGGCAGACCAATTCTGATCTTTTTCCCACTAATTGATCATTTGACCAATCAGCTATTTTGTCCATAATTGGGAGAGAAAAAAGAAAAAAAAATCAGAATTGGGCTGCCTGAGTAAACTCAGTCTAATTTTCCCTTTAGGATGAATTAAGTATCATCTGGTCTCTCTTAAGGTGGCCAGCAGCGCCCCCGCCTTCACCTTTGGACAGACAAACCGTACCCCCGCCTTCCTCAACAACTTCCCCTTGGGCAAGGTGAGTTTCAGCATCCCGTTTTGTAATGAGATGCTGTCTTACATGGTTACCCTATTCCCTACTCAGTGCACTACTTTACCAGGACCCTATATAGGTAATAGGGTGCGACTTGGTATATGGTTTCCATTTTAGTCATTTAGCAGACGCACTTATCCTGAGCAACTTACAGGAGCAGTTGGAAGTTAAGTGCCTTGCCTCAAGGGCACAACAACAGATTTTTCACCTAGTCACCTTTTCGGTTACTGGCCCACCGCTAGGCTACCTGCTTTACTGTGTACACATGCTTGAACTTGGACGATAATATTTTGTATTGTCTGTGGTTGTAGGCTTACATTCCTAAAATAGTTTGTATGATGCAATGATGATGATTTTTGAATTTCTTCACCTGAAATAATAATGACGTTTTATTGAGCATTTTAACCCTGAGCATCAGACGTAAACAGACCATTTTAACGTAGCCTGAGTCTACTCCTCGTCATCAAACACGGCAAGGTGTGGCACGATGGCACAGACTGGTGCCCAAGCTAGATTGAACATGGGTTTCATATCAATGCTGGGTTTTCCCAAAAAGAAAACAAAATGGTTGTTGTTGCCCGTCTAGGTACAGGTGTTGAAAATAGACTGAAACTAATCCAAATAAATGACTGAATTTTTGTTTGTTTGTTTTTACTGTCCCCCTCAACAGGTACCAGCTTTTCAGGGCGATGACGGCTTCTGTCTTTTCGAGAGTAACGCCATTGCTCACTACTGTAAGTCTGTTTCACGTCCCATTGCTCACTACTGTAAGTGTTTCACGTCCCATTGCTCACTACTGTAAGTCTGTTTCACGTCCCATCTTTTTCAGGGGTTTGTCCCAAATGGCACCCAATCCTCTACATACAATAGTGCACTATCTTTGACCGGAGGCCATAGGGTAGTGCACACTATAAGGAATATGGTGTCATTATGGACTCTAGCCCTTCTGCATTTTATGTGGACTGAAAGTGTCTGAAGATGAATTCAAACTAGTCACCTTTTGGCCAAATGTACAGTTTTGAATCCAAAATAGGTGACCTATGTGATGTGTGTAGATCCGATGAGAAGTTTTTTTGGGGGTGGATCACTACTGGCTTGGGGGGTGTTGGATCACTACTGGCTTTAAGGGGGGTTTGGATCACTACTGGCTTTAAGGGGGGGGGGGGGGGGGGTTGGATCACTACTGGCTTTAAGGGGGGTTTGGATCACTACTGGCTTTAAGGGGGGTTTGGATCACTACTGGCTTTAAGGGGGGTTTGGATCACTACTGGCTTTAAGGGGGTTTGGATCACTACTGGCTTTAAGGGGGGTTTGGATCACTACTGGCTTTAAGGGGGGTTTGGATCACTACTGGCTTAAAGGGGGGGGGGGTTGGCTCACTACTGGCTTTAAGGGGGAGTTGGATCACTACTGGCTGTAAGGGGGTTTGGATCACTACTGGCTTTAAGGGGGGGGTTGGATCACTACTGGCTTTAAGGGGGGGTTGGATCACTACTGGCTTTAAGGGGGGGGTTGGATCACTACTGGCTTGGGGGGGTTGGATCACTACTGGCTTTAAGGGGGGGGGTGGATCACTACTGGCTTTAAGGGGGAGTTGGATCACTACTGGCTGTAAGGGGGTTTGGATCACTACTGGCTGTAAGGGGGTTTGGATCACTACTGGCTTTAAGGGGGGGTTGGATCACTACTGGCTTTAAGGGGGGGGGGGGGGTTGGATCACTACTGGCTTGGGGGGGTTGGATCACTACTGGCTTTAAGGGTAGGGTGGATCACTACTGGCTTTAAGGGGGGGGGGTGGATCACTACTGGCTTTAAGGGGGGGGGTTGGATCACTACTGGCTTTAAAGGGGGGGTTGGATCACTACTGGCTTTAAGGGTAGGGTGGATCACTACTGGCTTTAAGGGGGGGGGGGTTGGATCACTACTGGCTTGGGGGGGGGTGGATCACTACTGGCTGTAAGGGGACGACTGATGAGCGTTTGGAGCAATGCTGGCTGTATCCAAGGCTCAGCCAATCGTTTTACACAACAGAATGCAGCACGCGACTGGAGAGAGAAGAGACGACCAACTTACTATTTACAGCATCAGCCTGCGCTCTGAAAGACAGTTTGTCAGTTAACTTACAGCAGCGCGTCCCCTGAACCATAACGAAGAGGTACTGTAGGTCAGAAGCCTGACCATGGAGACGGGGGGCTGAGAAGGTGATGGAGCAGTACTTCATGACCTGTAACCGGAAAAACCACCTGGCATTTGGAAAGTTTGAGGTGAGGGAGACAGTGTGGTGGAACAAGTATTGGTAGCACTGTGAAGTATCTTGCTAGCGGGATCGAATTCTCCGTTATCTAGCCAGAGAAATGTTGAGCAACATTAGCCAACTTATTAAATAATAGAGTTTATGGTGTGAAAATTAGAGGGCTCATAAAGTCAGACAGCTAACATTACAACATCAGATGAGCTGACGTTAGTAACCTAACCAATTCAATATAGTATTAACTGGTATACGACTCCTTGCCGTTCCTCAAGTTATAACGCGTTAGTTGCTTACTGGACCCTGGAAATCGGTGTGAAATGTTAACGAACTAACTACTATCTGTGAACTGATGGTTTCCCTCTAAAGTATGTGGTTCATTTTCAGAATGAGAGAAATAGGTGAAAATGAGTTGTTGCTTGTTAAACAGGTGGATTCAGGGATGAAGTGGACCTGGGCCTGGTTTAACAGGTGGATTCAGGGATGAAGTGTAGCTGGAGCTGGGCCTGGTTTAACAGGTGGATTCAGGGATGAAGTGTAGCTGGGCCTGGTTAAACAGGTGGATTCAGGGATGAAGTGTAGCTGGTCCTGGTTAAACAGGTGGATTCGGGGATGAAGTGTAGCTGGACCTGGTTTAACAGGTGGATTCGGGGATGAAGTGGAGCTGGACCTGGTTTAACAGGTGGATTCAGGGATGAAGTGTAGCTGGAGCTGGGCCTGGTTTAACAGGTGGATTCAGGGGTGAAGTGGAGCTGGTCCTGGTTAAACAGGTGGATTCAGGGATGAAGTGTAGCTGGACCTGGTTTAACAGGTGGATTCAGGGATGAAGTGTAGCTGGTCCTGGTTAAACAGGTGGATTCAGGGATGAAGTGTAGCTGGGCCTGGTTAAACAGGTGGATTCAGGGATGAAGTGTAGCTGGAGCTGGGCCTGGTTTAACAGGTGGATTCAGGGGTGAAGTGGAGCTGGTCCTGGTTAAACAGGTGGATTCAGGGATGAAGTGTAGCTGGTCCTGGTTAAACAGGTGGATTCAGGGATGAAGTATAGCTGGACCTGGTTTAACAGGTGGATTCAGGGATGAAGTGGAGCTGGAGCTGGGCCTGGTTAAACAGGTGGATTCAGGGATGAAGTGTAGCTGGAGCTGGGCCTGGTTTAACAGGTGGATTCAGGGGTGAAGTGGAGCTGGGCCTGGTTAAACAGGTGGATTCAGGGGTGAAGTGGAGCTGGAGCTGGGCCTGGTTAAACAGGTGGATTCAGGGATGAAGTGTAGCTGGACCTGGTTTAACAGGTGGATTCAGGGATGAAGTGTAGCTGGGCCTGGTTTAACAGGTGGATTCAGGGATGAGGTGTAGCTGGACCTGGTTTAACAAGTGGATTCAGGGATGAGGTGGAGCTGGGCCTGGTTTAACAGGTGGATTCAGGGATGAAGTGGAGCTGGAGCTGGGCCTGGTTAAACAGGTGGATTCAGGGATGAAGTGTAGCTGGTCCTGGTTAAACAGGTGGATTCAGGGATGAAGTGGAGCTGGGCCTGGTTTAACAGGTGGATTCAGGGGTGAAGTGGAGCTGGAGCTGGGCCTGGTTAAACAGGTGGATTCAGGGATGAAGTGTAGCTGGACCTGGTTTAACAGGTGGATTCAGGGATGAAGTGTAGCTGGACCGGGTTTAACAGGTGGATTCAGGGATGAAGTGTAGCTGGAGCTGGGCCTGGTTTAACAGGTGGATTCAGGGATGAGGTGTAGCTGGGCCTGGTTTAACAGGTGGATTCAGGGATGAAGTGTAGCTGGGCCTGGTTTAACAGGTGCATTCCGGGATGAAGTGTAGCTGGGCCTGGTTTAACAGGTGGATTCAGGGATGAAGTGTAGCTGGGCCTGGTTTAAACTGGATGCTGCTATAGAGGTGAAAGAAACACCACACACTTTCCCTCTTTCTCAATACAGAGTTATGGCAGGTGTTACTCTGCCTGAAAGAGATCAATTATGCAAACAAACGGTCTCATTCTTGGGGCACAGGTAACCTAGTGGTTAGAGTGTAGGTGCGGCAGGTAACCTAGTGGTTAGAGTGTAGGTGCGGCGGGTAACCTAGTGGTTAGAGCGTTGGGCCTGTAACTGAAAGGTTGCTAGATTGAATCCCCGAGCTGACAAGGTACAAATCAGTCGTTCTGCCCCTGAACAGGCAGTTAACCCACTGTTCCTAGGCCGTCATTGAAAATAAGAATTTGTTCTTAACTGACTTGCCTAGTTAAATAAATAAAATCTCTGCTGGCACATTGTAGAACAGATGTCCACAGGCAGAAAGTGTACACTGGAATAACCTGCAGTGTAGCCCAAAGATATGGTTTTAGTTGTGTTGAACTTGACAGTAACACCTGAGAGTGAGGAGGATTATTACATGTTTTACTCAGTGAATGTTATTTTTCCACACATGAAGTCTTGTGCACTTGATCGATGGCCACTATAATAGACCAAAAATAGAATCCCCGTTTGTTTCATTCTATTTCTACTTTAAGATGTTTTCCCCCAAGTGCAATATTTACGTGTGTGTGGTCACAAGCGTTCTATTATAAAGGCTGTCATGGTAACAAGCGTTCTATTATAAAGGCTGTCATGGTAACCAGCGTACTATTATAAAGGATGTCATGGTAACCAGCGTACTATTATAAAGGCTGTCATGGTGACCAGCGTACTATTATAAAGGATGTCATGGTAACCAGCGTACTATTATAAAGGCTGTCATGGTAACTGCAATATCAGTGTTGTGTTTATTTCTCAAGACTTGAGTGTCTTTTTGCAGTAAAGTCTAGGCAACAAATTACATTGGATTGCTGTCGTTACATTCTTTAGCTGTGAGTCAGATTCACATGAACCATTTTTTATTTTACACACCGAGACTAATCATGTAGATGAAATTCTTTTGTTTAATTAGTTAACCTTCATTTCAACCTAGCAGGGGATTTTGTCTTTTGCATGTTTCAGTGAAACTGTTTTTTGTCCCTCAGCAGTTTCCATCCCTGTGAATTGTTTTGATTCTTTTAAGACAAGGGTGGCCAGCTACCCTCCTCCATAGCAGCCCTCATACAGGGTTTGGTTTCCAGCTGTCCTAATTGAACACCTCATTCTACTAATCAGCTGACAATCATGGACTTGGTTGGTTGCATTGGGTGTTTAGGGCTACAGCCCCGTTCTTCTCATGAACACTTGCATATTTTCTCAAGTGGATGAAACAAGGATGGAGAATTGAGACTCAGCCCAAGCCTGTTTAGCCAGTATCTCTCCAGAGGCAGTGTTTATCAATATCTAATATACATAGCTAGATCTGCTATGATGAAAATGAGATTTATTAAATATTTTAACTCGGTAGTTGTTATACAGACCATTGTCAGTGAGGCTGAGCCTTTAGTGGCTGTCCTCTCTCCCTGTGGTGTCTGGCTCTGTCCTCTCTCTCCCCTGTGGTGTCTGGCTCTGTCTTCTCTCTCCCTGTGGTGTCTGGCTCTGTCTTCTCTCTCCCTGTGGTGTCTGGCTCTGTCTTCTCTCTCCCTGTGGTGTCTGGCTCTGTCCTCTCTCTCTGTCCTCTCTCCCTGTGGTGTCTGGCTCTGCCCTCTCGCTATGGTGTCACCTAGAGAGTAGGGTTGGGCTGTGTACCGGGGTATAATTGGAATTACCCACAGGATGGATTTCATAAACTGTCAAATTTCGTTGAAACAATTTTATATATTTTTTTTTCTCGATAGATTTCAATATTTTGTAGACACTGAGTAAATACCTGTAGTCTACTTGTGCAACACGAAAGGAGATTAACGACACATCTCGTTATTCATTTTGCTTGTCACATTATTAGTCGTTATGAACAGTAGTTCCCCCAGAACAGTGTGAGCTGGTGAGTCTATAGTGTTGTTCGTCATATCAGTGAGTCTTGTGTTGTGTGGTGCACCTGAGGTGAAGTCATTCACTACTAAATGTTTCGTATCTTATAACTGTCTAAGATGTGCTATAGTCTCCAGCTGTGTATTTGGTTTGTTGTTAGTTATCTAAGTGGCTGATTTTAATAAGGAGACACAGGGGGGGGGGGTTCTGCTTTGTTTTTTCGAAGTCAAAGATCTCTGGATCTGTGCAGCTGCCATATCTCTCCCCCCCGTGGTTCCCGCTAGCGTTACCCCCCCCCTGTGGTTCCCACATTTTTTGGTTTTGATTCCAGCACTACACAGTTGATCCAAATAACCAACTCCTCAAGCTTTGATGATTTGAATCAGCTGTGTAGTGCTGGAACAAAAACCAAAACGTGCTCCCAGGGGGGAACCCCATGACTGTGTTTAGGAAAACCGCGTGCTAGAGAACAGATGGCTTGAGGCTCTGGTTGTGTTTCCTTAGTGACAAGGTTATGGGTTGTAATTATGAGAGGTATTGACATGTAGAAAGGACATAGCTGTCTGTCTAAACTACTGGCTCACAGCTCGGACACCCCACAAGACATGCCTACAAGAGGTGTCTTCACAGTCCCCAACTTTAGAGCAGACTATGGGAGGCACATAGTCTTACATAGAGCCATGACTACATGGAACTCTATTCCACAGTACTACATAGAGCCATGACTACATGGAACTCTATTCCACAGTACTACATAGAGCCATGACTACATGGAACTCTATTCCACAGTACTACATAGAGCCATGACTACATGGAACTCTATTCCACAGTACTACATAGAGCCATGACTACATGGAACTCTATTCCACAGTACTACATAGAGCCATGATTACATGGAACTCTATTCCACAGTACTACATAGAGCCATGACTACATGGAACTCTATTCCACAGTACTACATAGAGCCATGACTACATGGAACTCTATTCCACAGTACTACATAGAGCCATGACTACATGGAACTCTATTCCACAGTACTACATAGAGCCATGACTACATGGAACTCTATTCCACAGTACTACATAGAGCCATGACTACATGGAACTCTATTCCACAGTACTACATAGAGCCATGACTACATGGAACTCTATTCCACAGTACTACATAGAGCCATGACTACATGGAACTCTATTCCACATCTAGTAACTGATGAAAGCAGTAAAATTACTGCTCACAGTGTGTTGTAGATAAGTGGTAGTGGTGGAGTAGGGGCCCCCGTGCACACAGTGTGTTGTAGATAAGTGGTAGTGGTGGAGTAGGGGCCCCCGGGCACACGGTGTGTTGTAGATAAGTGGTCGTGGTGGAGTAGGGGCCCCGGGCACACGGTGTGTTGTAGATAAGTGGTAGTGGTGGAGTAGGGGCCCCCGGGCACACAGTGTGTTGTAGATAAGTGGTAGTGGTGGAGTAGGGGCCCCCGGGCACACGGTGTGTTGTAGATAAGTGGTAGTGGTGGAGTAGGGGCCCCCGGGCACACGGTGTGTTGTAGATAAGTGGTCGTGGTGGAGTAGGGGCCCCCGGGCACACGGTGTGTTGTAGATAAGTGGTAGTGGTGGAGTAGGGGCCCCCGGGCACACGGTGTGTTGTAGATAAGTGGTAGTGGTGGAGTAGGGGCCCCCGGGCACACGGTGTGTTGTAGATAAGTGGTAGTGGTGGAGTAGGGGCCCCCGGGCACACGGTGTGTTGTAGATAAGTGGTAGTGGTGGAGTAGGGGCCCCCGGGCACACGGTGTGTTGTAGATAAGTGGTAGTGGTGGAGTAGGGGCCCCCGGGCACACAGTGTGTTGTAGATAAGTGGTAGTGGTGGAGTAGGGGCCCCCGGGCACACAGTGTGTTGTAGATAAGTGGTAGTGGTGGAGTAGGGGCCCCCGGGCACACGGTGTGTTGTAGATAAGTGGTAGTGGTGGAGTAGGGGCCGTGAACATATTGTAATGTTTTTAATTGAACTGCCTTAATTTTTGCTGGACCCCAGGAAGAGTAGCGCTCCATAATAAATACAAATAGGTAAACCTCCCACAAGAAGACAAAAGGACATTGTTTGTTAACATCTAAGCTTCTTTAACGTTGGTAAATGCTGAAATCATGAGGGGGATGAATAAATGAACTGTTAGTGCACAGAACAGTCTTTCTCCTTATCAATGACACCAGTTTAGAGCAGCTCTCACCCTGTTCCTGGAGAGATACCGTCCAGGAGGTTTTAACTCCAACCCTGTTCCTAGAGAGAAACCTCCTGTAGGTTTTTAACTCCAACCCTGTTCCTGGAGAGAAACCCTCCTGTAGGTTTTTAACTCCAACCCTGTTCCTAGAGAGAAACCTCCTGTAGGTTTTTAACTCCAACCCTGTTCCTAGAGAGAAACCTCCTGTAGGTTTTTAACTCCAACCCCAGTGCTAACTTGGTTCAGCTTTTCAACCAGCTATTTATTAGAATGATGTGCGTTAGATGAGGGTTGGAGTTAAAACCTACAGGAGGGTATCTCTCCGGGAACAGGGTTGGAGTTAACCTACAGGAGGGTAGCTCTCCAGGAACAGGGTTGGAGTTAAAACCTACAGGAGGTTAGCTCTCTAGGAACAGGGTTGGAGTGAAAACCTACAGGACGGTATCTCTCCAGGAACAGGGTTGGAGTTAAAACCTACAGGAGGTTAGCTCTCCGGGAACAGGGTTGGAGTTTAAACCTACAGGAGGGTTTAGATCCATCCTTATCAGTGGGATTTCTCTGCCACAACACCAGGGTGTTTTATAAAGGAATACCACTGCAGTGGAAAGCCCTGCTAGCATACTGTATCTGGGGGTTTTGATCTGAGATATAAGTTATGACTGGACTTTTCTAAGAAAGGTCATTGGTCTGAAAAGTCCACCAAAGCGTTTGGATTCTCACAGCCCTTTGGGACGACATTACCTCGTTAAGACCTGTGCCCACATTCTCATCTTGTGGACTGTCTTTTGACTTGCTGCTTTTTGTTCTATGCTGCTCTGTCTGTATGCTACGTCTTGCTTGTCCTATGTTGCTCTGTCTGTATGCTATGTCTTGCTTGTCCTATGTTGCTATGTCTTGCTTGTTCTATGTTGCTAATGTCTATATTGTAATTGTTTTTAATAACCTGCCCAGGGACTGCGGTTGAAAATTAGCCGGCTGGCTAAAACCGGCACTTTTACTGAAACGTTGATTAATGTGCACTGTCCCTGTAAAAAATAAACTCAAACTCAAACTCTTCTCCTCCAGTGAGCAATGAGGCCCTGCGTGGCAGCAGTCCCCAGGCCCAGTCCCAGGTGCTTCAGTGGGTAAGCTTCGCTGATGCTGAAATCATCCCTCCAGCCTCTACGTGGGTCTTCCCCACTTTGGGAATCATGCAGTTCAACAAACAGGTATGTACGGTTATCACTGATGCTATTTCTGGGTTTGTTCCAGGTCCACTGTATTGTAGTTATGCTGTAGATCAGGTGTGGGCAATTCTAATCCTCGAGGGCCTGATTGTTGTCACAGTTTTGCCCCCAGTTAACACACCTGACTCCCAACAATCACCTAATCATGATCTTCAGTTTAGAATGCAGTGTGATTAATCAGCTGTGTTTGTTAAGGGTGGAGTAAAAAGTGTGACTCCAATCAGGCCTTCGAGACGCCCAGCCCTGCTGTATATGATCATATCTTACAACCAGGGTGGAAATTACCTTTTTTCTCCACCAGCCACATTAAAAAATCTACCAGCCACTCAGATTTTTCCCAGCAAACATATTATTTTTATTATTACACCAAAACATATCATTTCTATGTATGTGTGTATGTGTTGCAGGACATTAATACACATATCATTAGTCCTGTGGGTTATTACTGTAGGACATTACTACATATCTGTCATTAGTCCTGTGGGTTATTACTGTAGGACATTACTACATATCTGTCATTAGTCCTGTAGGACATTACTACATATCTGTCATTAGTCCTGTAGGACATTACTACATATCTGTCATTAGTCCTGTAGGACATTACTACATATCTGTCATTAGTCCTGTAGGACATTACTACATATCTGTCATTAGTCCTGTAGGACATTACTACATATCTGTCATTAGTCCTGTAGGACATTACTACATATCTGTCATTAGTCCTGTAGGACATTACTACATATCTGTCATTAGTCCTGTAGGACATTACTACATATCTGTCATTAGTCCTGTAGGACATTACTACATATCTGGCATTAGTCCTGTAGGACATTACTACATATCTGTCATTAGTCCTGTAGGACATTACTACATATCTGTCATTAGTCCTGTAGGACATTACTACATATCTGGCATTAGTCCTGTAGGACATTACTACATATCTGGCATTAGTCCTGTAGGACATTACTACATATCTGGCATTAGTCCTGTAGGACATTACTACATATCTGGCATTAGTCCTGTAGGACATTACTACATATCTGGCATTAGTCCTGTAGGACATTACTACATATCTGGCATTAGTCCTGTAGGACATTACTACATATCTGGCATTAGTCCTGTAGGACATTACTACATATCTGGCATTAGTCCTGTAGGACATTACTACATATCTGGCATTAGTCCTGTAGGACATTACTACATATCTGTCATTAGTCCTGTAGGACATTACTACATATCTGTCATTAGTCCTGTAGGACATTACTACATATCTGTCATTAGTCCTGTAGGACATTACTACATATCTGTCATTAGTCCTGTAGGACATTACTACATATCTGTCATTAGTCCTGTAGGACATTACTACATATCTGTCATTAGTCCTGTAGGACATTACTACATATCTGTCATTAGTCCTGTAGGACATTACTACATATCTGTCATTAGTCCTGTAGGATATTACTACTTATCTGTCATTAGTCCTGTAGGACATTACTACATATCTGTCATTAGTCCTGTAGGACATTAATACATATCTGTCATTAGTCCTGTAGGACATTACTACATATCTGTCATTAGTCCTGTAGGATATTACTACATATCTGTCATTAGTCCTGTAGGACATTAATACATATCTGTCATTAGTCCTGTAGGACATTACTACATATCTGTCATTAGTCCTGTGGGTTATTCCTGTAGGACATTAATGCATATCTGTCATTAATCCTGTGGGACATTAATACATTTGTCATTAGTCCTGTGGGACATTAATACATATTTGTCATTAGTCCTGTAGGACATTACTGTAGGACCTATTTTGTCAGTATTGCTGTTGATAATCTCTCACAACACCTAGAGAATGTTAATTCACATGCTCTAGTGATCACCTGAGAGATGTTCAGCGTGACCATCCATTTCCCCACATCAGTTCTTAGGAGCTACCTCATCAGTTCTTAGGAGCTACCTCATCAGTTCTTAGGAGCTACCTCATCAGTTCTTAGGAGCTACCTCGTCAGTTCTTAGGAGCTACCTCGTCAGTTCTTAGGAGCTACCTCGTCAGTTCTTAGGAGCTACCTCGTCAGTTCTAGTTAACTGCTACTCGGATCAATTTGGATGCCATGTCTCTTGTCCTGTAGCCTCTAGTCTTGTACAGTGTAATGTATCCATTGGTAATTGTAATGCATTGCATCCACCCCTCCCTCCAGGCAACAGAGCAGGCCAAGGAGGAGATGAAGAAGGTTTTGTCTGTCCTCAACCATCACCTCAACACCAGGACCTTCCTGGTTGGAGAGAGAGTCAGCCTGGCTGATATCAGCGTGGCCTGTAGCATGATCTGGCTCTATAAACAGGTATGATTTTTCTCTTTGACTGTTATGACAGCGAATACCCTAGGGGCTTCATGTCTCTGATTTAGTCTGGGTGGGTGTTTCCCTATGCGTTCCTGAAAGTACCTGTTGGACTGCACACACTTTGCTTCAGTTAACTGATCAGTGGTTTGTTGAATCAGGGAACCTCGTGTGTTTATTAACAAACAGGGTGTGTCTCAAATTGGCTCCCTATTAAGTGCACTTTGGGACTAAAACACAGGGATGATTTACGAGACCGTAACCATAGTGATGGACTAAAACACAGGGACGATTTACGAGACAGTAACCCTAGTGATGGACTAAAACACAGGGACGATTTACGAGACAGTAACCCTAGTGATGGACTAAAACACAGGGATGATTTACAAGACAGTAACCATAGTGATGGACTACAACACAGGGATGATTTACAAGACAGTAACCATAGTGATGGACTACAACACACTAGTGTTCCATTTAGGATGGTTTACCGGAGACAGTAACCATAGTGATGGACTACAACACACTAGTGTTCCATTTAGGATGGTTTACCGGAGACAGTAACCATAGTGATGGACTACAACACACTAGTGTTCCATTTAGGATGGTTTACCAGACAGTAACCATAGTGATGGACTACAACACACTAGTGTTCCATTTAGGATGGTTTACCGGAGACAGTAACCATAGTGATGGACTACAACACACTAGTGTTCCATTTAGGATGGTTTACCAGAGACAGTAACCATAGTGATGGACTACAACACACTAGTGTTCCATTTAGGATGGGTTACCAGAGACAGTAACCATAGTGATGGACTACAACACTAGTGTTCCATTTAGGATGGTTTACCAAAGACGGTAACCATAGTGATGGACTACAACACACTAGTGTTCCGTTTAGGATGGTTTACCAAAGATGGTAACCATAGTGATGGACTACAACACACTTTCAATGGAGATTGAAAAGTCCATTGATGGATTTTGAATCCAGGACTTAATCTGGGTCCGGGAACCCTGACGATATGGCTTTGATGTCGTATGACTTGGCCTTGGTCAGTATTTCTCTGTCCATTCCTCGAGGGAGTACCTCCTAGGACTGCACATATCAGCTCTAGATACAAACGTGCTCGGTGGATTGGGAAACACTGTCCACATGGTTGGTTTGGGCTAGTAGAACTGGCCGCCACGGTGGTTGGTTTGGAGTAGTAGAGTTGGCCACGGTGGTTGGTTTGGGCTAGTAGAACTGGCCACGGTGGTTGGTTTGGAGTAGTAGAGTTGGCCACGGTGGTTGGTTTGGGCTAGTGGAACTGGCCACGGTGGTTGGTTTGGGCTAGTGGAACTGGCCACGGTGGTTGGTTTGGGCTAGTGGAACTGGCCACGGTGGTTGGTTTGGGCTAGTGGAACTGGCCACGGTGGTTGGTTTGGGCTAGTGGAACTGGCCACGGTGGTTGGTTTGGGCTAGTGGAACTGGCCACGGTGGTTGGTTTGGGCTAGTGGAACTGGCCACGGTGGTTGGTTTGGGCTAGTGGAACTGGCCACGGTGGTTGGTTTGGGCTAGTGGAACTGGCCACGGTGG
This sequence comes from Oncorhynchus kisutch, assembly GCF_002021735.2. NCBI lineage: Eukaryota > Metazoa > Chordata > Actinopteri > Salmoniformes > Salmonidae > Oncorhynchus > Oncorhynchus kisutch. The sequence continues at coordinate 6,137,107 of NC_034188.2, forward strand.
TTGGTTTGGGCTAGTGGAACTGGCCACGGTGGTTGGTTTGGGCTAGTGGAACTGGCCACGGTGGTTGGTTTGGGCTAGTGGAACTGGCCACGGTGGTTGGTTTGGGCTAGTGGAACTGGCCACGGTGGTTTTAAATTACCCTCTCCTCCTGTAGGTCCTTGAGCCTTCCTTCCGCCAACCGTTCCCCAATGTGACCCGCTGGTTCCAGACCTGCGTCAACCAGCCCCAATTCAAGACCGTGCTCGGAGAGGTCAAGCTCTGCGACAAGATGGCTCAGTTTGATCGTAAGGACCAACCTTAGCATTAAGCATTGTTCTAGTTTCATGATCCAAAAATTATGTTTTCTGTGAAGCATAGTATTGTATAAATATTTGGAGTTTGTTTTCATGGAGAAGATTGAAAGGTGTTTATATGAAGTAATTTGTCACCCACCCAAGACCGTACTATCATGACAGAGGCATCCACCTCGTTGTGAAATCTAATCCTTGGGAGAATAACGCAGGACTTTGGCACAGGTTAAAGTAGACCCAATCTACAATAATCTGACTAGAAGACCTGGGACAATAGTTACTATATTATGAGTGGTGCCGGTACGCCCCACTTAAAGCACTGATGTATGCTAATGTTGTCAATTGGTAATAGCATTTCGTTTTGAAAAGATGCAAACGCAAGGATACACTGAGTGTAGTACACTACACTGGATTGGTTATTGAATGTCTTTATTCTCCAGCCAAGAAGTTCTCTGACATGCAGCCCAAGAAAGACGCCCCCCCCAAGAAAGACGCCCCCCCCAAGAAAGAGAAAGCTGGAAAGGAGGGAGGCAAACCTCAGGAGAAGAAGAAGAAGGAAGCTGCCCCTGCTGAGGAGGAAATGGACGAGTGTGAAGCAGCTCTGGCTTCAGAACCCAAAACAAAGGACCCCTTTGCTCATCTGCCAAAGAGGTATTTCATATCTCCACCTACATCAGACCTGAGGGTTATACTGACAACCTGGATCAATGCGTTAGCAAACTATAACTTGTCTAAATATTGTGATTTTAATTTGTTTGGAAGATGAGCTTGACATGGTCTTAATTGTAATTTAATTTGATTTATTGTAATTTATTGAAACAACCAATAACAAACTCTTGAGTGTGTTTCAGATGTCTGGAAACAGATTTTCAGACATCTTTGCACTGAAATGATGTTTCCATAAGTATTCAGACCCTTCACTCAGTACTTTGTTGAAGCACCTTTGGCAGCGATTACAGTGTTGAGTCCTCTTGGGTATGACGCTCCAAGCTTGGCACACCTGTATTTGGGAAGTTTCTCCCATTCTTCTCTGCAGATCTTCTCAAGTGCTATTTTCAGGTCTTTCCAGAGATGTTCGATTGGGTATAATTCCTGGCTCTGGCTGGGCCACTTAAGGACATTCAGAGACTTGTCCCAAAGCCACTCCTGTGTTGTCTTGGCTGTGTGCATAGGGATGGTAAAACCTTTGCCCCAGTCTGAGTGCTATGGAGCAGGTTTTCATCAAGGATCTCTCTGTACTTTGTTCCGTTCATCTTTACCTCGATCCTGACTAGTCTCCCAGTCCCCTGCCTCTGAAAAACATCCCCATCGCATGATGCTGCCATGCTTCACAGTAGGGATGGTGCCGGATGTCCTCCTGATGTGACGCTTGGCGTTCAGGCCAAAGACTTCGGTCTAGGTTTATTCAGACCAGGGAGTCCTTTGGGTGCCTTTTGGCAAACTCCAATCGACCTGTCATGTGCCTTCTACTTAGGAGCGGCTTCCGTCTGGCCACTCTACCATAAAGGCCTGATTGGTGGGGTGCTGCAAAATGGTTGTCCTTCTGGAAGGTTCTCCCATCTCCACAGAGGAACTCTGGAGCTCTGTCAGTGACCATCAGGTCCATGACCAAGGCCCTTCTCCTATTGCTCAGTTTGGTCCGGGTGGCCAGCTCTAGGAAGTGTCTTGGTGGTTCCAAACTTTTTTCATTTAAGAATGATGAGGTCACTGTGTTCTTGGGGACCTTCAATGCTGCAGAGATGTTTTGGTACCCTTCCCCAGATCTGAGCCTCGACACAATCCTGTCTCAGAGCTCTACGGCCAATTCCTTCGACCTTATGTCTTGGTTTTTGCTCTGACATGCACTGTCGACTGTGGGACCTTATATAGACAGGTATGTGTGCCTTTCCAAATCATGTCCGAACAATTGACTGTACCACAGGTGGAGTCCAATCAAGTTGTAGAAACTTCTCAAGGATGATCATTAGAAACAGGGTCCACCGGAGCTCAATTTCTAGCCTCTTAGCAAAGGGTCTGAATACTTTCTTCTTTTTTTAAATTTGAAGGTATTTCTGTTTTTGTATTTGCAAAACAATTTTAAAAACCTGTTTTTGCTTCGTCATTATGGGGAATTGTGTGTAGATTTGAGGAAACATTTTAGTTAATCAATTTTAGGATAAGGCTGTAACGAAATGTGAAAATTTCAAGGGGTCTGAATACTTTCTCGAATGCACTGTACACTGAACTCAAATGTAAACGTAACGTGTGAATGTTTTGGTCTCATTATTTCATGAGCTGAAATAAAAGAGCATCAGAAATGTTCCAGACGCACAAACATATTATTTCTCTTCCTGTTAGTGAGCATTTCTCCTTTGCCAAGATAATTAGCCACGTGACAGGTTAAACATCCAATTATCTGGCAACAGCTCTGGTGGACATTCCTGCAGTCACCAAGCTACTGCTCCCTTACCTGGGAAAGCACCAAGCTACTGCCCCTTACCTGGGAAAACACCAAGCTACTGTCTGGCAACAGCTCTGGTGGACATTCCTGCAGTCACCAAGCTACTGCTCCCTTACCCGGGAAAGCACCAAGCTACTGCCCCTTACCTGGGAAAACACCAAGCTACTGTCTGGCAACAGCTCTGGTGGACATTCCTGCAGTCATCATGCCAATTGCACGCTCACTCAAAACTTGAGACATCTGTGGCGTTGTGTGACAAAACTGCACTTTTTTGGGGGGTGCCTTTTATTGTCCCCAGCACGAGGTGCACCTGTGTAATAATCATGCTGTTTAATCAGCTTCTTGATATGCCACACCTGTCAGGTGGATGGATTATCTTGGCAAAGGAGAAATGCTCACTAACAGGGATGAAAACAAATTTGTGCACAACATTTTAGAGATGCTTTTTTTGTGTGTATGGAGCATTCCTGTGATATTTTATCTCCGCTCGTGAAACATGGGACCAAAATGTTGTTTTTTAAATATTTTTCTTCAGTGTATAATTGGCTTCGGAGAAGAGAAGGGGTGAGCTTAAGATTCTGTCTGACTATTTAACTGTATGTGTAGAGACTCAAGCTGTCCCAAATGGCTCCCTAGGGTCCCTAGGGCACTAGTCAGAAGTTGTAAGGAACCTAGTATCATTTGGGAAGTATCCCAAAAGGCAGAGATTGAGTTTTGAGAGAGCTAGAAACTGGTATGCTGGCTGCGTGGAATGTCTACCAGAGCTGTTGACAAGAGTTTGGCAGTACGTCCAACCGGTCTCACAACCACAGACCGACCACGTGTTTGGCGTTGTGTGGGCTTGCGGTTTTCTGATGTCAACGTCGTCAACAGATTGGGGTTATGGTATGTGCAGGCATAAACTACGGACAATGAAAACGATTGCCTTTTATCGACATCAATTTGAATGCGCAGAGATACCGTAATGATATCCTGAGGCCACTTGTCGTACCATTCATCCACGTTCATCGCCGCATGTTTCAGCATGATAATGCACAGCCCCCATGTCTCAATGATCTGTACACAATTCATGGAAGCTGAAAATGTCCCAGTTCTTCCATGGTCTGTATACTCACCAGACATGTCACCCGTTGAGCATGTTTGGGATGCTCTGGATCGGTGTGGATGGCAGCGTGATCCAGTTTCCACCAATATTCAACAACTTCACACAGCCATTGAAGAGGAGTGGGACAACATTCCACAGGCCACAATCAACAGCCTGATCAACTCTATGTGAAGGAGATGTGTTGTGCTACATGAGGAAAATGGTCACACCAGATACTGACTGGTTTTCTGATCCACGCCTCTTTATATATATATATATATATATACATATGTGACAAACAGATGCATATCTGTATTCCCAGTCATGTGAAATCCATAGATTAGGGCCTCATGAATTAATTTATTCATTTTGACTGACTGATTTCCTTATGAGCTGTAACTCAGTAAAATCTATGAAGTTGTTGCGTTTTTTTTTCCAGTTTTTTTTCTCCAGTTTATTTAGTCCTGTGTATCCTACATGATCTGCTCATAACTTCTCTTTTCTCTACTGGTCAATAGTTTATTGTGTACGTGGTCGGATTGTGGTCTAATAACTCAATCTTCTCTTCTCATACCTCTCATTCACTATACCGGTCCAAAGTCTATATATATATATATATATATATATCAACCTCTGTACTCTACATTGCCACCTAATAACTCGGTCTCCTCGTGTCCTGCTCTCTCTCGCTCTCTCTCTCTCTGTGTAGTGCGTTTGTCATGGATGAGTTCAAGAGGAAGTACTCTAACGAGGACACGCTGACTGTAGCCGTGCCCCACTTCTGGGAACACTTTGACAAGGAGGGCTACTCCATCTGGTACGGCGAGTACAAATTCCCAGAGGAGCTTACCATGACCTTCATGAGCTGCAACCTCATCATGGGTGAGATACCTACCACAGCCGTCCATAGGCTCTATACCCACAGAGACACACAGCCGTCCATAGGCTCTACACCCACAGAGACACACAGCCGTCCATAGGCTCTACACCCACAGAGACACACAGCCGTCCATAGGCTCTACACACACAGAGACACACAGCCGTCCATAGGCTCTACACCCACAGATCCACTCAGCCGTCCATAGGCTCTACACCCACAGAGACACTCAGCCGTCCATAGGCTCTACACCCACAGAGACACACAGCTGTCCATAGGCTCTACACCCACAGATCCACTCAGCCGTCCATAGGCTCTATACCCACAGAGACACTCAGCCGTCCATAGGCTCTACACCCACAGAGACACACAGCCGTCCATAGGCTCTACACCCACAGAGACACACAGCCGTCCATAGGCTCTACACCCACAGAGACACACAGCTGTCCATAGGCTCTACACACACAGAGACACACAGCCGTCCATAGGCTCTACACCCACAGATCCACTCAGCCGTCCATAGGCTCTACACCCACAGATCCACTCAGCCGTCCACAGGCTCTACACCCACAGATCCACACAGCCGTCCACAGGCTCTACACCCACAGATCCACTCAGCCGTCCACAGGCTCTACACCCACAGATCCACTCAGCCGTCCATAGGCTCTACACCCACAGATCCACACAGCCGTCCATAGGCTCTACACCCACAGATCCACACAGCCACCCACAGAGACACACAGCTGTCCATAGGCTCTACACCCACAGATCCACACAGCCGTCCATAGGCTCTACACCCACAGATCCACACAGCCACCCACAGAGCCACACAGCTACCCACAGAGCCACACAGCTGTCCATAGGCTCTACACCCACAGATCCACACAGCCGTCCATAGGCTCTACACCCACAGATCCACACAGCCACCCACAGAGACACACAGCTGTCCATAGGCTCTACACCCACAGAGACACACAGCCGTCCATAGGCTCTACACACACAGATCCACACAGCCACCCACAGATCCACACAGCCACCCACAGAGACACACAGCCACCCACAGAGACACACAGCTGTCCATAGGCTTCACACGCACCAGACTCCCAAATGAATCATTTAGAAAGTAGTGACACGTGTACTTCATACTGTTAAGGTACAGTTATGTAGACACCGACTCGACAGTATATTTCAAGTCCATCTCAATTAACACGCAGCGTGACGGCCAGGTATTTAGAGTCAAGGATTCCACGTGATCATTGTCCAAAAAGTACTGAATGTCTGGAGTCTTGAGGGTGTAAAAATGGCGATGTTCTGAGAGCGGCTTCATCTTTCAGGAATGTTCCAGCGACTCGACAAACTCCGCAAGAACGGCTTTGCCAGCGTGATCCTGTTCGGAGGGAACAACGACAGTAGCATTTCTGGAATCTGGATCTTTAGGGGACAGGACTTGGCTTTCACTGTGAGTTTCTGTTTTCCCCTTGGGGTGGAAGGACATTTTTACTAGGCCATTCTGGTCTGTTATTCGCCCTGGGGATAATGAAGTTGACTAAACTGAGCACTTTTGGAGAGACACTGGGGGACTGGTTTCCCAGACATAGATTAAGTGTAGTCCAGGACCACAACAACAAAATTATTTTAGTTCTGGACTAAACTTAACGTGTCTGGGAAACTAGTCCTTGTGGTTGAATTGAGAATGTGCTCTTGGAGATCTCTGTGTGCACACACATACAGAGATAGATATGTGGGGCGGCAGGGTAGCCTAGTGGTTAGAGCATTGGACTAGTAACCGAGCTGACAAGGTACAAATCTGTCGTTCTGCCCCTGAACAGGCAGTTAACCCACTGTTCCTAGACCAGTTAACCCACTGTTCCTAGGCCGTCATTGAAAATAAGAATTTGTTATTAACTGACTTGCCTGGTTAAATAAAGTTAAAATAAAAAATAAAGAGATCTCCAAGAGCACATTTTCAAGTCAACTATATATATATAATATATATGCACATTTTGTGTGTACAAAATAACATATAACGAGTAACTTGGTTGATCTTGTTATAGTCTCACCAAGCATTGATAAACCCTACAAGTTACTTCTCTCCCAATATTGGGGATATCGTTAATTCAATGATTGTGTGCTTGCGTTTAGTTGACCACTTATGATCTCTCCCTCCTGTGTAGCTGTCTGATGACTGGCAGATTGATTACGAGTCTTACGCCTGGCGCAAACTGGACCCCGACAGCGACGAAACCAAGACCATGGTCAAGGAGTACTTTGCTTGGGAGGGAGAGTTCAAACACGTGGGAAAACCCTTTAGCCAGGGCAAGTGTTTCAAGTGAGCAGCGTGGAGGAGGATGGCACCATGACCCCTATATGTCCGACGCTATACATCAACACCTTAACCTAAAGGACATTCAACCACCTTAAAAACTGCACTTGGACCTTCTCAAACTGATCTTCAGTTGGAGTGGATTGTGTCGCAATGGTTCAACAAAAGTACTTGTTTTGAGTTGGCAAATAAACATGTTTTCCACATTGTTTTTGGTGATAGAATTCCCGCCCCCAAAAAAAGGAATGGTAGATTTCTTGACTCTTTTTGTTGTTTTGTGGCCTTGAGTTGTGTCCCCTCACCTCTTGAGCCTGACTCTCTTCTCAGTTCAGAGTGCCAGTCTGTTTGAGCCACTACCTTGTCAGTCATTGTCATGTTTGGCTTAACAATGAGCAATGGAATTGGCACAAACAGATCTGGGACCAGGCTAATTCGGTTAAAATATTCAGTCATTTTATTGTTTTGGTGTATCTACCATGGAGCCTCGCGACTCTCCCGCCCCTCCCTCAGCCTCGCGACTCTCCCGCCCCTCCCTCAGCCTCGCGACTCTCCCGCCCCCTCCCTCAGCCTCGCGACTCTCCCGCCCCCTCCCTCAGCCTCGCGACTCTCCCGCCCCCTCCCTCAGCCTCGCGACTCTCCCGTCCCCTCCCTCAGCCTCGCGACTCTCCCGCCCCCTCCCTCAGCCTCGCGACTCTCCCGCCCCCTCCCTCAGCCTCGCGACTCTCCCGCCCCCTCCCTCAGCCTCGCGACTCTCCCGCCCCCTCCCTCAGCCTCGCGACTCTCCCGCCCCCTCCCTCAGCCTCGCGACTCTCCCGCCCCCTCCCTCAGCCTCGCGACTCTCCCGCCCCCTCCCTCAGCCTCGCGACTCTCCCGCCCCCTCCCTCAGCCTCGCGACTCTCCCGCCCCCTCCCTCAGCCTCGCGACTCTCCCGCCCCCTCCCTCAGCCTCGCGACTCTCCCGCCTCATCCCTGCGACTCTCCCGCCCCTCCCTCAGCCTCGCGACTCTCCCGCCCCCTCCCTCAGCCTCGCGAGTCAGTGTTTCTGGATTAACTAATGAATACATTGGTTACATCGTCTATAAATGGACAATTTTGTGAACTGTCTTGTGTACATTTTAAATTGACACTATTTGATAGCAACGGTGTCTGCTAGAGATGACGTACAAGGAGCTTGCAGGGATTTGTAGTTTTACGTGTCTACTTTTTGATGCTAATTAGCATTTTCTAACCCGTGTGTAAAATAGAGCCAATTATATTGATAAATCAGCTTGTCCGAGAGATTTACACGGCCATCAAAACATCACGCCAGGGTAAGCCTTTCCTGTGGGGTGAAAAACTAGTGGATAAATGATGGGAACCATTTCCCTGTTTGACCACTAGGTTTTATGGGTATTATGACACCCCCACTTTGGGGCTCCAGAACAGCCTTTTTCATAATGAATGAGAATATTTGCATATGATTTCATTTGTATACATTTTATATGCTCTATGAAATTGGAAAATATTTAGATTTTGCCATTTTAAATCATTTTCTTAGTGAGTAACATAAGAACAAGTAAAGTCTGGAGCTAGTTTCAAAACAAAGCCTACAAAATGGCAGCTTTGGTATTTCAATGAGCAATATTTTTTTTGGGGGGGGGGGGGGGGTGAATATGATGATGGTGCAGTATTTTCTTTGTCCTCCAGGGGACGTACAAACCCTTGGATTAGATACAGTATTTCTGAACAGGGGTGGAATGGAAAAAGATTCGTGTTCTCCAGGAGACAAAGACACGCAACAAATGGGATACTGTTTTCACCCAGGGCCTGTTTACAAGGAACAGTTTAAGCCTAGTCCTATACTAAAAAATAATGTTTAATGAAGGTTCTACATGGGAACTGTTTCTTAAATCTGTGTTTGAGAAACCAGCTCTCAAATGGGTTATGGTTCACATTCTCAAATGCATTTTACAATCGACAGTTGTCAAATGCCAAAGAGCAATAAAATCTTAGTGGCCAGGAAAAACTCGCCAGAAGAAAAGAACGATGCTTTTGGTCATTCAGAATGTATTCTAGACCTTTTATTTAACTTGGCAAGTCAGTTAAGAACAACTTCTTATTTACAACGACGGCCTAGGAACAGTGGATTATCTGCATGGTTCAGGGGCAGAACGAAAGATTTTTACTTCGTCAGCTCAGGGATTCGATCTAGCAACTTTTCGGTTACTGACCCCGACGCTCTAACCACTAGGCTACCTGCCATCACGTCACTAGCATTGAATGTACATTGTTTACTATGACAAAGAACGGGAAATGAAAGCAGCAACCAGAAGAACCAGCATGGGATGGAACGAGATTGAGAAGACAGAGCAGAGTGCGAGGGAGAGGAGTCATCAATGGCCTATTCCCCCTGGGGAGAGATGGGCATAAATCATTTAAACTGGGGGAGGGGGGGCTTTTTTTCCTACTCTATTGCATTAACTGCTCATAGTCTACAGTCAAATTCCTCAGGCATGTCGTTCAATCATCTGAGCATACAGTATCTGTTTTCCATAGAAGGGGGGGGGGGGGGGGGGTGGCCCTTTTTCGTTAATCAGTCAACACTCAAGTATAACCACTTCACAACCAGTTAACCAGCTTAACCAGCTTCCTATAACATGGTCATGAAAAGAGGAACACGCAAAACATCCTTTGCATATGTTGCATATTGTCAAGACCTCAGGCTTCATCGGCAGTGCAGGGAGTGTTTTTCAATGCTGCTTTTTTTTTACCAGACCAACAACATATATGACAGTTTTTCCTTTTTTGATAGCTGACGAGATGAACTGCTTTTCTAGTTATTATGAGAAGTATTACTGTAATGAACATTCAATGCATAATTAAATAACATTCAGCTCAGACACCCATACATACCCAGCAAGACATGCCACCAGCGGTGTCGTCACAGTTTCCCGAATTCACCGCAACACACAGTATTACGCAGAGCCATGAACGCAAGGAACTCCCTCCTGTCTCCAATTATTCAAGCTAAACAAACACACAGAAGTGCACAGACACATTATTGTTTGTGCATTGTTGCATTTTACATTTATGTGACTGTCCTTTTCTATTGCTAGCTAGGTTTACATCCAATTTGGGACAGATTGTTATGCAGATATTCTAAAACAATATGCGCATTTTCCAACCAGAGATGTGTTTCCATCAAACTGACTTTGCGAATCAAAGGTTGTGTGTGATGAGGTAGTGCATATAACAATAACTTTTGTGGTTAAATTCCCATGTACCGAATGAAAAATACAAGTTACTTGGGTTTCCATCGCAATTTCAACTCTACTGATGGTTTTGTCTCAAACTGTTGCGTTATATAGCGAATGTTTTGCCGCTCTGACATTGCTCGTCCATACATTTTATATATTCTTAATTCCATTCCTTTACTTAGATTTGTGTATATTAGGTTTATATTGTGAAATTGTTAGATTACTTTAGATATTATTGCACTGTCTGAGCTGGAAACAAGCATTTCGTTACACCTGCCATAACATCTGCTAAACACGTGTATGTGACCAATAAAATTTGATTTAATTGTATGTGCCCACTCTGGTCTTGGCACATGCGCTGTAGCCAACATCTCGCACAAAGTCCTGGCCAAATTTTTTGAAAATGACACGAATATTAACTTTCACAAAGTCTGCTGCCTCAGTTTGTATGATGGCAATTTGCATATACTCCAGAATGTTATGAAGTGTGATCAGATGAATTTCAATTAATTGCAAAGTCCCTCTTTGCCATGCAAATGAACTGAATCCCCCAAAAACATTTCCACTGCATTTCAGCCCTGCCACAAAAGGACTAGCTGACATCATGTCAGTGATTCTCTCATTAACACAGTTGTGATGGTTGATGTGGACATGGCTAGAGATCACTCTGTCATGCGGATTGAATTCAAATAACAGACCAGAAGCTTCAAAGGAGGGTGATGCTTGGAATCATTGTTCTTCCTCTGTCAACCATGGTTACCTGCAAGGAAACATGTGCCTTCATCATAACAGACCAGAAGCTTCAAAGGAGGGTGATGCTTGGAATCATTGTTCTTCCTCTGTCAACCATGGTTACCTGCAAGGAAACATGTGCCTTCATCATTGCACTCCCCTCTACCACACGGAACCCCACTAATCTACTGACGGAACGTAAGGGGTGGCTAACAGACCTCCATCCTATGCTAGCTTGCTACCGATGCCCTGGCTAGCTGTCTAAATCACCAACCAACCTCTCCACTCACCGGACCCTTTTGATCACTCGACTAAGCATGCCTATCCTTAATGTCAATATGTCTTGTCCATTTCTGTTCTGGTTAGTGTTTATTGGCTTATTTCACTGTAGAGCCTCTAGTCCTGCTCACTATACCTTATCCAACCTATTAGTTCCACCACCCACACATGCAATGACATCTCCTGGTTTCAACGATGTTTCTAGAGACAATATCTCTCTCTTCATCACTCAATACCTAGGTTTACCTCCACTGTATTCACATCCTGCCATACATTTGTCTGTACATTATACCTTGATGCTATTTTATCGCCCCCAGAAACCTCCTTTTACTCTATGTTCCAGACGTTCTAGACGACCAATTCTCATAGCTTTTAGCCGTACCCTTATTCTACTCCTCCTATGTTCCTCTGGCGATGTAGAGGTGAATCCAGGCCCTGCAGTGCCTAGCTCCACTCCTATTCCCCAGGCGCTCTCTTTTGACGACTTCTGTAACCGTAATAGCCTTGGTTTCATGCATGTTAACATTAGAAGCCTCCTCCCTAAGTTTGTTCTATTCACTGCTTTAGCACACTCTGCCAACCCGGATGTTCTAGCTGTGTCTGAATCCTGGCTTAGGAAGACCACCAAAAATTCTGAAGTTTTAATTCCAAACTACAACATTTTCAGACAAGATAGAACTGCCAAAGGGGGCGGTGTTGCAATCTACTGCAAAGATAGCCTGCAGAGTTCTGTCCTACTATCCAGGTCTGTACCCAAACAATTTGAACTTCTACTTTTAAAAATCCACCTCTCTAAAAACAAGTCTCTCACCGTTGCCGCCTGCTATAGACCACCCTCTGCCCCCAGCTGTGCTCTGGACACCATATGTGAACTGATTGCCCCCCATCTATCTTCAGAGTTCGTGCTGCTAGGCGACCTAAACTGGAACATGCTTAACACCCCAGCCATCCTACAATCTAAACTTGATGCCCTCAATCTCACACAAGTAATCAATGAACCTACCAGGTACCTCCCCAAAACCTTAAACACGGGCACCCTCATAGATATCATCCTAACCAACTTCCCCTCTAAATACACCTCTGCTGTCTTCAACCAAGATCTCAGCGATCACTGCCTCATTGCCTGCATCCGTAATGGGTCAGCGGTCAAACGACCTCCACTCATCACTGTAAAACGCTCCCTGAAACACTTCTGCGAGCAGGCCTTTCTAATCGACCTGGCCGGGGTATCCTGGAAGGATATTGATCTCATCCCGTCAGTAGAGGATGCCTGGATATTTTTAAAAAATGCCTTCCTAACCATCTTAAATAAACATGCCCCATTCAAGAAATTTAGAACCAGGAACAGATATAGCCCTTGGTTCTCCCCAGACCTGACTGCCCTTAACCAACACAAAAACATCCTATGGCGTTCTGCATTAGCATCGAACAGCCCCCGTGATATGCAGCTGTTCAGGGAAGCTAGAAATCATTATACACAGGCAGTTAGAAAAGCCAAGGCTAGCTTTTTCAAGCAGAAATTTGCTTCCTGCAACACTAACTCAAAAAAGTTCTGGGACACTGTAAAGTCCATGGAGAATAAGAACACCTCCTCCCAGCTGCCCACTGCACTGAAGATAGGAAACACTGTCACCACTGATAAATCCACCATAATTGAGAATTTCAATAAGCATTTTTCTACGGCTGGCCATGCTTTCCACCTGGCTACTCCTACCCCGGACAACAGCACTGCACCCCCAACAGCAACTCGCCCAAGCCTTCCCCATTTCTCCTTCTCCCAAATCCATTCAGCTGATGTTCTGAAAGAGCTGCAAAATCTGGACCCCTACAAATCAGCCGGGCTAGACAATCTGGACCCTTTCTTTCTAAAATTATCTGCCGAAATTGTTGCCACCCCTATTACTAGCCTGTTCAACCTCTCTTTCGTGTCGTCTGAGATTCCCAAAGATTGGAAAGCAGCTGCGGTCATCCCCCTCTTCAAAGGGGGGGACACTCTTGACCCAAACTGCTACAGACCTATATCTATCCTACCGTGCCTTTCTAAGGTCTTCGAAAGCCAAGTCAACAAACAGATTACCGACCATTTCGAATCTCACCATACCTTCTCTGCTATGCAATCTGGTTTCAGAGCTGGTCATGGGTGCACCTCAGCCACGCTCAAGGTCCTAAACGATATCTTAACCGCCATCGATAAGAAACATTACTGTGCAGCCGTATTCATTGATCTGGCCAAGGCTTTCGACTCTGTCAATCACCATATCCTCATCGGCAGACTCGACAGCCTTGGTTTCTCAAATGATTGCCTCGCCTGGTTCAGCAACTACTTCTCTGATAGAGTTCAGTGTGTCAAGTCGGAGGGTCTGCTGTCCGGACCTCTGGCAGTCTCTATGGGGGTGCCACAGGGTTCAATTCTTGGACCGACTCTCTTCTCTGTATACATCAATGAGGTCGCTCTTGCTGCTGGTGAGTCCCTGATCCACCTATACGCAGACGACACCATTCTGTATACTTCCGGCCCTTCTTTGGACACTGTGTTAACAACCCTCCAGGCAAGCTTCAATGCCATACAACTCTCCTTCCGTGGCCTCCAATTGCTCTTAAATACAAGTAAAACTAAATGCATGCTCTTCAACCGATCGCTACCTGCACCTACCCGCCTGTCCAACATCACTACTCTGGACGGCTCTGACTTAGAATACGTGGACAACTACAAATACTTAGGTGTCTGGTTAGACTGTAAACTCTCCTTCCAGACCCATATCAAACATCTCCAATCCAAAGTTAAATCTAGAATTGGCTTCCTATTTCGCAACAAAGCATCCTTCACTCATGCTGCCAAACATACCCTTGTAAAACTGACCATCCTACCAATCCTCGACTTTGGCGATGTCATTTACAAAATAGCCTCCAATACCCTACTCAACAAATTGGATGCAGTCTATCACAGTGCAATCCGTTTTATCACCAAAGCCCCATATACTACCCACCATTGCGACCTGTACGCTCTCGTTGGCTGGCCCTCGCTTCATACTCGTCGCCAAACCCACTGGCTCCATGTCATCTACAAGACCCTGCTAGGTAAAGTCCCCCCTTATCTCAGCTCGCTGGTCACCATAGCATCTCCCACCTGTAGCACACGCTCCAGCAGGTATATCTCTCTAGTCACCCCCAAGACCAATTCTTTCTTTGGCCGCCTCTCCTTCCAGTTCTCTGCTGCCAATGACTGGAACGAACTACAAAAATCTCTGAAACTGGAAACACTTATCTCCCTCACTAGCTTTAAGCACCAACTGTCAGAGCAGCTCACAGATTACTGCACCTGTACATAGCCCACCTAAAATTTAGCCCAAACAACTACCTCTTTCCCAACTGTATTTAATTTTTATTTATTTATTTATTTTGCTCCTTTGCACCCCATTATTTTTTTATTTCTACTTTGCACATTCTTCCATTGCAAAACTACCATTCCAGTATTTTACTTGCTATATTGTATTTACTTTGCCATCATGGCCTTTTTTTGCCTTTACCTCCCTTCTCACCTCATTTGCTCACATTGTATATAGACTTGTTTATACTGCATTATTGACTGTATGTTTGTTTTTACTCCATGTGTAACTCTGTGTCGTTTTATCTGTCGAACTGCTTTGCTTTATCTTGGCCAGGTCGCAATTGTAAATGAGAACTTGTTCTCAACTTGCCTACCTGGTTAAATAAAGGTAAAATAAAAAATAAATAAAAAATTGCACAAAAAGGGCTTCACAGGCAAGGATATTGCTGCCAGTAAGACTGCACCTAAATCAACCATTTATCGGATCATCAAGAACTTCAAGGAGAGCGGTCAATTGTTGTGAAGAAGGCTTCAGGCCACCCAAGAAAATCTGACAAGCGCCAGGACCGTCTCCTAAAGTTGATTCAGCTGCGGGATCGGGGCACCACCAGTACAGAGCTTGCTCATGATTGGCAGCAGGCAGGTGTGAGTGCATCTTGCACGCACAGTTTGGAGACTTTTGGAGGATGGCCTGGTGTCAAGAAGGGCAGCAAAGAAGCCACTTCTCTCCTGGAAAAACATCAGGGACAGACTGATATTCTGCAACAGGTACAGTGATGGGACTGCTGAGGACTGGGTTAAAGTAATTTTCTCTGATGAATCCCCTTTCCGATTGTTTGGGGCATCCGCAAAAAAACTTGTCCGGAGAAGACAAGGTGAGCGCTACCATCAGTCCTGTGTCATGCCAACAGTAAAGCATCCTGAGACCATTCATCCTGAGACCACTCCCTTGCTTCTCAGCCAAGGGAGTGGGCTCACTCACACTTTTGCCTAAGAACACAGCCATGAATAAAGAATGGTACCAACACATCCTCCGAGAGCAACTTCTCCCAACCATCCAGGTCCATGGCCAGGAAACTCCCCAGCCCTTATTCCCATTGAGAACTTGTGGTCAATCCTCAAGAGGCCCACAAATTCTAACAAACTCCAAGCATTGATTATGCAAGAATGGGCTGCCATCAGTCAGGATGTGGCCCAGAAGTTAATTGACAGCGTGCCAGGGTGGATTGCAGAGGTCTTGAAAAAGAAGTGTCAACACTGCAAATATTGACTCTTTGCATCAACTTCATATAATTGCCTTTTACACTTATGAAATGCTTGTATTTCATAGTAACATCGGACAAAAAAAAATATCTTAAAGACACTGAAGCAGCAAATTTTGTGAAAATTAATATTTGTGTCATTTTCAAAATGTTTGGTTCACGACTGTGCAGTGTGGGATTATTATGGATAAGAGCGATATTACTTCATTTTGTCGAACGGCAGCCAATCATCGATGATCATGTCACCAGAATATGACCCTGGATATTTATTGGAACGGAGCATCAAGATCACTGTACACTTTCACCACCCCGTGAAGTTCCTCATTTACTTCATCTGTATACCTAATAAACTGCATGATTTCCCGAGTCGTAATGGGAGGACCACACAACAGATCATCGCGTGGTTCCAGTTTACTTCGATATCATCAAATGTATTTATTTATCAAGCCCTTCTTACGTCAGCTGATATCTCAAAGTGCTGTACAGAAACCCAGCCTAAAACCCCCCAAAACAGCAAGCAATGCAGGTGTAGAAGCACGGTGACTAGGAAAAACTCCCTAGAAAGGCCAAAACCTAGGAAGAAACCTAGAGAGGAACCAGGGTATGTGGGGTGGCCAGTCCTGTTCTGGCTGTGCCGGGTGGAGATTATAACAGAACATGGCCGAGATGTTCAAATGTTCATAGATGACCAGCAGGGTCAAATAATAATAACCACAGTGGTTGTAGAGGGTGCAACAGATCAGCACCTCCGGAGTAAATGTCGGGTTGGATTTTCATAGCCGATCATTCAGAGAGTTTCTACCATTCCTGCTGTCTCTAGAGAGTTGAAAACAGCAGGTCTGGGACAAGGTAGCACGTCCGGTGAACAGGTCAGGATTCCATAGCCGCAGGCAGAACAGTTGAAACTGGAGCAGCAGCACGGCCAGGTGGACTGGGGACAGCAAGGAGTCATCAGGCCAGGTAGTCCTGAAGCATGGTCCTAGGGATATGGTCATTATATCAATATTTGCTCATAGAGGTGTTTCCACCGCCATTTGTCACGTAATTCATTTTACTGACATAAATAATCTCGCTCTTATCCATAATAATCTAATCATGTAGGCTATAACTGTGTTCTGGCCAACTGCTTGCTGGAACACAGGTTCCAATACCAGAGAGCACAGTCGCTACATAACTCAACATTCTACCATCAGCAGAGTTGAAAATACCATGGAAACCCATTGAACTTGTATTGTTTGTTCGGTACATGGGGATTTACCCCTCCACACACACACAAAAACAATCATGTATGTGTATATGTCATCACGCACAGCCTTATATCTGCAACAAGACAATTTGACAGAAACGTCTCTTTTTAGAAAATGCACTTATAGTTTTTTTTAAATGTGGATTTTAGAATATTTGCATAAAAATCTGTGTACCAGTGGTTTGTTTCTTGTCATGTTTTATGTTTTTTTTGACCCCAGGATGAATAGCTGCTGCCTCTGCAAAAGCTGATGGGGATCCAAATAAACAAATAGGTAGTACTGGTAGGCCACAAGATCTCCACCTGACCTGGGTCTTATACATTAGTGCACAGCAAATGTCTTGCAACAAAAAAAGTTAGTCTTAGTCCCTCCCCGTTTGTCTGTTTTCCTCAGTTTGGTGCCTAGTGAATACCACCCAGGTTGACTACATGAACTCTGCCCGAACCTGGCTATTATACCTGCCTGCTACAGGCTCTGAGCCCTACCACACCCGAACCTGGCTATTATACCTGCCTGCTACAGGCTCTGAGCCCTACCACACCCGAACCTGGCTCTTATACCTGCCTGCTACAGGCTCTGAGCCCCACCACGCCCGAACCTGCCTTTGCTTTGATGCAACCTCTGTCCTGTGTGCCAACCTCAGCCACATTAAGTTCCCTTCCAATAATCATTCTGCGTCTCCAATGGCTCCCTACACTCTTTATAGTGTACTTCTTTTGACCAGAACCTTACTGGGCCACCGTAGTTCTTTTACTCCTTTCATTACAATAGGCTGGTGACTCGGAGCCGAGTTAAACTATTGTTGACATTCATGTAATTAATTCCCAATTCCCAATGGGACCGTGAAGAATGAACTGAGTTTATATTGGGGACGGTAATCTGTCTTGGCAAAGGACACCTGACTGACACTTTATGAAGTGGAGTGGGTAATGCCTGGTTCCGTTTGGCAGTGCAGTGGGTAATGCCTGGTTCCATTTGGCAGTGTAGTGGGTAATGCCTGGTTCCGTTTGGCAGTGTAGAGGGTAATGCCTGGTTCCGTTTGGCAGTGTAGTGGGTTATACCTGGTTCCATTTGGCAGTGTAGTGGGTAATGCCTGGTTCCGTTTGGCAGTGTAGTGGGTAATGCCTGGTTCCATTTGGCAGTGTAGTGGGTTATGCCTGGTTCCGTTTGGCAGTGTAGTGGGTAATGCCTGGTTCCATTTGACAGTGTAGTGGGTTGACAGTGTAGTGGGTTATGGTTACATTTGGCGATTGATTGATTGCTGTGCAAAGAGTGCTATACAAATCCATTTTGATTTCAATTGATTGAATGTCTTTATTCCCCGAAGAGGATTAATAATGATACAAATTAATGTCAATAAGACAGGACTGAACTGTAGGCTAACAGTTCAGTGCCTGCATACAGTGGGGCAAAAAAGTATTTAGTCAGCCACCAATTGTGCAAGTTCTCCCAATTAAAAAGATGAGAGAGGCCTGTAATTTTCATCATAGGTACACTTCAACTATGACAGACAAAATGAGAAAAAAAAATCCAGAAGATCACATTGTAGGATTTTTTATGAATTTATTTGCAAATTATGGTGGAAAATAAGTATTTGGTCAATAACAAAAGTTTATCTCAATACTTTGTTATATACCCTTTGATGGCAATGACATCAAATGGCAATGAGGTCAAATGTTTTCTGTAAGTCTTCACAAGGTTTTCACACACTGTTGCTGGTATTTTGGCCCATTCCTCCATGCAGATCTCCTCTAGAGCAGTGATGTATATCTATGGCAGTTACGTAACCACTCTAGTATTATACTGTATATCTATGGCAGCCACATAACCACTCTAGTATTATACTGTATATCTATGGCAGCCACATAACCACTCTAGTATTATACTGTATATCTATGGCAGTCACATAACCACTCTAGTATTATACTGTATATCTATGGCAGTCACATAACCACTCTAGTATTATACTGTATATCTATGGCAGCCACATAACCACTCTAGTATTATACTGTATATCTATGGCAGCCACATAACCACTCTAGTATTATACTGTATATCTATGGCAGTCACATAACCACTCTAGTATTATACTGTATATCTATGGCAGTCACATAACCACTCTAGTATTATACTGTATATCTATGGCAGTCACATAACCACTCTAGTATTATACTGTATATCTATGGCATACTGCTGGACATACACTCTGTATGTATTTGGACAGTGAAGCTAAAATGTGTACATTTGGCCCTATACTCCAGCATTTTCGATTTGAGATCAAATCTAACATTTTTTTTTTGTGGTATTTTATTAGGATCCCCATTAGCTGCTGTGAAAGCAGCAGCTACTCTTCCACACAAAAACACGAAACATGACATAATACAAAACATTTATAGACAAGATCCGCTCAAGGACAGAGCTACATACATTTAAAAATGACACACACAAAAAATGTCTGCTTTCCAACAGACACTGGAACACCAATTCACCTTTCAGCAGGACCTTTAACACAAGGACAAATAGACAACAGAGTTGCTTACCAAGATGACATTGAGTGTTCTGTAGTTGCATAGTTACAGTTTTGACATACAGTTGAAGTCGGAAGTTTACATATACTTAGGTTTGAGTCATTAAAACTCGCTTTTCAACCACTCCTCAAATTTCTTGCTAACAAACTATAGTTTTGGCAAGTCGGTTAGGACATCTACTTTGTGCATTGACACAAGTCATTTTTCCAACAATTGTTGACAGACAGATTATTTCACTTATAATTCACTGTATCACAATATCAGTGGGTCAGAAGTTTACATACACTAAGTTGACTGTGCCTTTAAACAGCTTGGAAAATTCCAGAAAATATCATGGCTTTAGAAGCTTCTGATAGGCTAATTGACATCATTTGAGTCAATTGGAGGTGTACCTGTGGATGTATTTCAAGGCCTCAAACTCAGTACCTTCAAACTCAGTGCCTCTTTGCTTGACATCATGGGAAAATCTAAAGAAATCAGCCAAGACCTCATTAAAAAAAAGGAGACCTCCACAAGTCTGGTTCATCCTTGGGAGCAATTTCCAAACACCTGAAGGTACCACATTCATCTGGACAAACAATAGTATGCAAGTATAAACACAATGGGACCACGCAGTCGTCGTACCGCTCAGGAAGGGGACGTGTTCTGTCTCCTAGAGATGAACGTACTTTGGTGCGAAAAGTGCAAAACAATCCCAGAACAACAGCAAAGGACCTTGTAAAGATGTTGGAGGAAACAGGAACAAAATAATCTATATCAACAGTAAAACGAGTCCTATATCGACATAACCTGAAAGGCCGCTCAGCAAGGAAGAAGCCACTGCTCCAAAACCGCCATAAAAAAACAGACTATGGTTTATAAATAAATAGAACATTTGACCATCATTATGTTTGAAGGAAAAAGGGGGAGGCTTGCAAGCTGAAGAACACCATCCCAACCGTGAAGCATGGGGGTGGCAGCATCATGTTGTGGGAGTGCTTTGCTGCAGGAGGGACTGGTGCACTTCACACAATAGATGGCATCATGAGGTAGGAAAATTATGTGGATATATTGAAGCAACATCTCAAGACATCAGTCAGGACGTTAAAGCTTGGTCACAAATGGGTCTTCCAAATGGACAATGACCCCAAGCATACTTCCAAAGTTGTGGCAAAATGGCTTAAGGACAACAAAGTCAAGGTATTGGAGTGGCCATAACAAAGCCCTGACCTCAATCCTATAGAAAATGTATGGGCAGACCTGAAAATACGTGAGCCTAACTCGGTTACACCAGCTCTGTGAGGAGGAATGGGCCAAAATTCACCCAAATTATTGTGGGAAGCTTTTGGAAGGCTTCCCAAAATGTTTGACCCAAGTTAAACAATTTAACGGCAAAGCTACCAAATACTAATTGAGTGTATGTAAACTTCTGACCCACTGGGAATGTGATGAAAGAAATAAAAGCTTAAATAAATAATTCTCTCTACTATTATTCTGACATTTCACATTCTTAAAATAAAGTAGTGATCCAAACTGACCTAAGACAGGACATTTTTACTAGGTTTAAATGTCAGGAATTGTGAAAAACTAGAGTTTAAATGTATTTGGCTAAGGTGTATGTTAACTTCTGACTACAACTTTATCAATACATACACACTAACTATCTTGGGCAAATATGGGAGAGGCATTTTGCTGTGAGGTGTTGCTTTATCTGTTTTTTTTAAGGTTTGCAGTTCATTTGAGCCATATGAGATGGAAGGGAGTTCCATGCAATAATGGCTCTATACAGTGCAGTGAAAAAGTATTTGCCCCCTTCCTGATTTCTTCTTTTTTTGCACATTTGTCACTTAAATGTTTCAGATCATCAAACACATGTTAATACTACACAAACATCACCCAAGTCAACACAAAATGCAGTTTTTAAGTGATACTATTATTTATTAAGGGGAAAAAAGCTATCCGAACCTTCATGGCCCTATGGGACAAAGTAATTGCCCCCCCCCCCTTGTTAAATCATGAATTTACTGTGGTTAATCACATTTTTTGGGGAAGCTGAGTTCAATTTCACTAGCCACACTCAGGCCTGATTACTGCCAGACCTGTTGAACCAAGAACCTGTCTGACAAAGGGAAGTAGGCCAAAAGATCTCAAAAAGTAAGACATCATGCCACGATCCCCCAAAAAATATAGGAACAGATGAGAAACAAAGTAATTGACATTTATCAGTTTGGAAAGGGTTCCGAGGCCATTTCTAAAGCTCTGGGACTCCAGTGAACCACGGTGAGAGCCATTATCCACAAATGGAGAAAATTTGGAACAGTGGTGAACCTTCTCAGGAGTGGCCGGCCGACCAAAATTCCCTCGAGCGCAGCGACGACTCATCCAAGAGGTCACAAAAGGACCCACAACAACGTCTAAAGAACTGCAGTTCTCACTGGCCTCAGTTAAGGTTAGTGTTCATGACTCAACCATAAGAAAGAGATTGGTCAAAAAATGGCAGAGTTCCAAGGCGAAAACCACTGCTGACCAAAAAGAACATAAAGGCTCGTCTCATTTTTGTCAAAAAAAACATCTTGATGATCCCTAAGACTTTTGGCAAAATATTCTGTGGACTGATGATGTGCGTCCCGTTACATCTGGCGAAAAAGTAACACAGAATTTCAGATAAAGAACATCATACCAACAGTCAAATATGGTGGTGGTAGTGTGATGGTCTGGGGCTGCTTTGCTGCTTCAGGACCTGGACGACTTGCTGTGATTGGTGGAACCATGAGTTCTGCTCTCTACCAAAAAATCCTGAAGGAGAATGTCCAGTCATCAGTTCCTGACCTCAAGCTGAAGTGTGAATTCTGCTCTCTACCAAAAAATCCTGAAGGAGAATGTCCAGTCATCAGTTCCTGACCTCAAGCTTAAGCGTGAATTCTGCTCTCTACCAAAAAATCCTGAAGGAGAATGTCCAGTCATCAGTTCCTGACCTCAAGCTGAAGCGTGAATTCTGCTCTCTACCAAAAAATCCTGAAGGAGAATGTCCAGTCATCAGTTCCTGACCTCAAGCTGAAGCGTGAATTCTGCTCTCTACCAAAAAATCCTGAAGGAGAATGTCCAGTCATCAGTTCCTGACCTCAAGCTGAAGCGTGAATTCTGCTCTCTACCAAAAAAATCCTGAAGGAGAATGTCCAGACATCAGTTCATGACCTCAAGCTGAAGCGCACTTGGGTTTTGCAGCAGGACAATGATCCAAAACACACCAGCAAGTCCACCTCTGAATGGCTTTAAAAAACAAAATGAAGTTTTTGGAATTTCCTAGTCAATGTCCGGACTTGAATCCGATTGAGATGCTGTGGCGTGACCTTAAAAAGACGGTTCATGCTCGAAAACCCTCCAATGTGGCTGAATTAAAACAATTCTGCAAAGAAGAGTGGGCCAAAATTCCTCCACAGCGATGTGAAAGACTAATTTCCAGTTATCTCAAACGCTTGATTGCAGTTGTTGCTGCTGAGGTTGGCACAACCAGTTATTAGGTTTTTGGGGCAATTACTTTTTCACATATGGCCAGGAAGGTTAAGATAGCTTCTTTCTCCTCGTAATTAAATAAAATCATCACTTAAAAATTGTGTTTTGTGTTGACTTGGGTTATCTTTATGTAGTATTAACATGTGTTTGATGATCTGAAACATTTAAGTGACAAATGTGCAAAAAAATAAGAAATCAGGAAGGGGGCAAATACTTTTTCACTGCACTGTATAATCTATACTTTCTTGACTTTGTTCTGGATTTGGGGACTGTGAAAAGACCCCTGGTGGCATGTCTGATGGGATAAGTGTGTGTGTCAGTGCTGAGTATAAGTTAACTATGCAAACCATTTGTAATTTTCAACACATTGTTTCTTATAAAAAGAAGAAGTGATGCAGTCAGTCTCTCCTCAACTCTTAGCCAAGAGAGACTGGCAGCATAGTATTTATATCAGCCCTCTGATTACAATGAAGAGCAAAACGTGCCGCTCTGTTCTGGGCCAGCTGCAGCTTAACGAGGTCTTTCCTTGCAGCACTGGACCACACAACCGGACAATAATCAAGATTAGACAAAACTAGAGCCTGAAGGACTTGCTTTTTTTGGAGTGTGGTGTCAGAAAAGCAGAGCATCTCTTAATTATGGATAGACCCCTCCCCATCTTGACAACCATTGAATCTACAGGGCATTCAGAAGGTATTCAGACCCTTTTGACTATTTCCAAATTTTGTGACGTTACAGCATATGTATTAAATAAATGTTTTTACTCATCAATCTACACACAATACCCCATAATGACCAAGCGAAAACGGGTTTTTATAAATGTTTGCAAATTTATTCAAGGTAAGAAAATAGAAATACCTTATTTCATAAGTTTTCAGACCCTTTGCTATGAGACTCAGGTGTATCATGTTTCCGTTGATCATCATTGAGATGTTTCTCCAACTTGATTGGTGTCCACCTGTGGTAAATTCAATTGATTGGTGTCCACCTGTGGTAAATTCAATTGATTGGTGTCCACCTGTGGTAAATTCAATTGATTGGTGTCCACCTGTGGTAAATTCAATTGATTGGTGTCCACCTGTGGTAAATTCAATTGATTGGTGTCCACCTGTGGTAAATTCAATTGATTGGTGTCCACCTGTGGTAAATTCAATTGATTGGTGTCCACCTGTGGTAAATTCAATTGATTGGAGAATTCAAAAAAAAATTTTAGCTCCTTTGCACCCCATTATTTCTATTTCTACTTTGCACATTCTTCCACTGCAAATCTACCATTCCAGTGTTTTATTTGCTATATTGTATTTACTTTGCCACCATGACCTTTTTATTGCCTTTGCCTCCCTTATCTCACCTCATTTGCTCACATCGTATATAGACTTATTTTTCTACTGTATTATTGACTGTATGTTTGTTTTACTCCATGTGTAACTCTGTGTCGTTGTATGTGTCGAACTGCTTTGCTTTATCTTGGCCAGGTCACAATTATAAATGAGAACTTGTTCTCAACTTGCCTACCTGGTTAAATAACGGTGAAATAAAATAAAATATGTCACAGTTGATCCCACAAAGGCCTGATTGGTGGATCCCACAGTTGACAGTGCAAAAACCAATCCATGAGGTCGAAGGAATGGTCCTTAGAGCTCCAAGACAGGATCCACCAATCAGGCCTTTATGGAAGCCTCTCCTTAGTAAAAGGCACATGACAGCCCGTTTGGAGTTTGCCAAAAGGCACCTAAAGGACTCTCAGACAATGAGAAACAAGATTCTTTGGTCTGACTTCTTGGTCTGAATGCCAAGCATCACGTCTGGAGGAAACCAGCCACCGATGTTCACCTGATCAATGCCATCCCTACGGTGAAGCATGGTGGTGTCAACAGCATGCTTTGGGGATGTTTTTCACCAGCAGGGACTAAGAGATCGAGGGAAAGATGAACGGAGCAAAATACAGAGAGATCCTTGATGAAAACCTGCTCCAGAGCACTCAGGACCTTAGACTGGGGGGCGAAGGTTCACCTTCCAACAGGACAACATCCCTAAGCACACAGCCAAGACAACACCTGAAAATAGTTGTGCAGTGACGCTCCCCATCCAACCTGACAGAGCTTGATATGATCTGCAGAGAAGAATGTCAGAAACTCCCCAACATACAGATGCGCCAAGCTTGTAGCGTCATACCCAAGAAGACTCAAACGATGCCAAAGATGCTTCAACAAAGAGTCTGAATAATTATGTAAATGTGATATTTCATGAGTAAAGGGTGTTTTATAACGGATAACTCTTTCCCTTCATGAAATGGCGGGTGCACACTGTTTGGATGCTGCAATTCATTTGTAGTGGCCGAACATGCTCAGGTAGACTATTGAGTGATTTGTTTGACAGTCGGATCGAAACATCATGACTGGTTGTGTTCATGGAACATTAAAAGGTTGTTTTTTTCACAAATATAATTTAATTTGTCTACATACTTATGGCACCTTCAAATGGGGGGGGGGGGGGTACATATAGTGCTTTCATTTCTAAACAGTAAAACAGATTTATGTATGAAAATACCCTCAAATAAAAGGTAACATTTTCAGATCAAACATTTGATCTAAAAGCCCCCCCTCCAAAAAATGCTGGAGTATAGAGACATTAATAGGTTTAGCTTCACTCGTCCTAATAAATACGTAGTGGAGTGTAGATGCACACTCAAGGAAAATATCCCAAAGGTTAAATATCCCAAAGGTTACATATCCCAAAGGTTAAATATCCCAAAGGTTACATATCCCAAAGGTTAAATATCCCAAAAGGCAAGTTTAACATGCTAGAATCTTTTCAACTTGACTTGTGTGCTGAGACCTACGTGATGTGTGGCTTGTGACACACACACACACACACACACACACACACACACACACACACACAGAGTATGACAGTGGTGCCAGACCTGAGTCCTACAGCGGATGAATGACTCACTCATCCCGGCCAAAGCCTACAGTAACATAAGAAGTTGTTTACTCACACCAAATTCATTATGATAGTCACCGTAGCAACAAGAATTTGGGTGTTCCCTACATAGACAACATGCTTACCTATTCCTTGATCCCGTTCCTGCAATAAGGACTGGTATTGTTGAACTGAACATCTCCCTTGCTCTAACTGTGTATAAAGCATATTGGTATGTAGAGCCATAGACCTACAGGGAACTATGACTTGAATAGAGTAGTACAAGCAGACACATTCCTAACCTCTTCAATTCCTTCAGTAAAAGTCTCGCCATTGTTGAACCGCTCCCTCGCTCTATTTATGAGAAAAACACATATTTTGAGTTAGAACAACGTCTCACTACTCACCTACAGGGAACGTTGGACTGAAGAAGTACAAGAAGACAGTTCAACCAGTTTATTGTAGAGTACAAACAGACAGTATTTCTATTAAGGGTTGAGACATGGCAAAGTTTCCAACACTGCACGCATCCCAAACGGCATCCTGTTCCCTATATAGTGCACTACTTTAGACCAGGACCCATAGTAGTTATACTATATAGGGAGTAGGGTGCTATTTGGGCCAGTCACCAAGCTACACCACACAGCAGCCAGAACACGCCTAGTCACCCCAGAACAAGCCTAGTCTCCCTAGAAAAAGCCTAATCTCCCCAGAACAAGCCTAGTCTCCCCAGAACAAGCCTAGTCTCCCCAGAACAAGCCTAGTCTCCCCAGAACAAGCCTAATCTCCTCAGAACAAGCCTAGTCTCCCCAGAACAAGCCTAATCTCCTCAGAACAAGCCTAGTCTCCCCAGAACAAGCCTAGTCTCCTCAGAACAAGCCTAGTCTCCCCAGAACAAGCCTAGTCTCCTCAGAACAAGCTGAATCACCCCAGAACAAGCGTAGTCTATCCAGAACAAGCGTAGTCTCCTCAGAACAAGCCTAATCTCCCCAGAACAAGCCCAGTCTCCTCAGAACAAGCTGAATCACCCCAGAACAAGCGTAGTCTATCCAGAACAAGCCTCGTCTCCTCAGAACAAGCCTAATCTCCCCAGAACAAGCCTAATCTCCTCAGAACAAGCCTCGTCTCCTCAGAACAAGCTGAATCACCCCAGAACAAGCCTAATCTCCCTAGAACAAGCCTAGTCTCCCCAGAACAAGCCTAGTCTATCCAGAACCATCCTAGTCTCCCCAGAACAAGCCTAGTCTATCCAGAACCATCCTAGTCTCCCCAGAACAAGCGTACAGTCTATCCAGAACCATCCTGGTCTCCCTAGAACAAGCCTAGTCTATCCAGAACCATCCTGGTCTCCCTAGAACAAACCTAGTCTATCCAGAACCATCCTGGTCTCCCTAGAACAAACCTAGTCTCCCCAGGCTGTACATTTAATAAGTGTTTGGCCAGTAACTTTAGAGTTAAAAAAGCCAAACCCAAGACAATACTCTGTTTTATGCCAACAGCAACACCCCCATTTACAACTTCTTCTGTACTTTATGTGATTTTTTTCAAAATAAATCAAAGACATTTTGGCAAATAGAAAAATAACAATAGCTCTGTCTCTCTGTCAATCCCTGGTGAATGTTTAGGCATGGTAAGCATGAGCTCGGCATCTGTTTCTGTCCACACATCTGGAGAGAGTGGGATGGTTGTAGTCAAGGTTTTGGGTTTGGTCTGGAGAGAACAAACACAGCAGAAGTAGAAACCAACCTCACCCCAATCTCTACTTCCCTGTTCTCTAAATCTTTCACTTCAACTCATCGGCATACTTGTTCTATTGTTTGTGTCGTTACTATGGTAGAGTGCCAGTTCCGTTACTCTAGTTTTTTTTGGGGGGGGAGGATCTCCACAACGCTGTGTGTTATTGGTTGAATGACCAACCGATGTATATCAGAATCTTTAGAGGAAGTGGGTTTAGACACATTTAGTCTAAATTGGGATCTTCTCTGTCTTGATATATTCATGCCAGAAATACTGGTTTCATTGTCAATACCAGATAGTTTTAGAAATTAGACAGCGAACTACAACCCAGTAATATATTGCATATTTATCTTTGGCCACATCTTGCAAAAGTACCAATGTTACTATTTTGCATGGGGGACAGAAGGGGGGACAGAAGGGGGAAAGAAGGGGGGACAGAAGGGGGACAGAATAATATTTAGTATGGTAGACAGTGGTAAGGATATACTAACATATTGACATTCTTCTAGAATTGTTTTACATTATCTAAAAAATAAATCCAAATTTGATCAACATTAATCCTCTTATTTTGCTTTATAACAACAACAAAAAATAGCAAAATTAACAAACTGTTGTTTTTAAGTATCCTACTTAGTCCACCGTGGGATATGAATTTAACCTTTCAAATTTCATTTTGCAATCTTTTGTTTTTACAAACAAAAATCCTGGGTGGGTGAGTGTGGGTGTCTCCCTCTCTGCAGCCTCCAGTCAGCTGGTACACTTAACGGGGCATATGGTGTTGTTTTACCGTGGCACTTAAATGCAGCAGCAGCAGAATCGTTTTGCATCAGAATGGAATGGTGAGGGTCAGAGGTCAAGGATTATGACTGTGGCAAGGGTAAACTAGCTGAATGGAGTTGGGGAAGAAGACAGTGTCTGCATAGACAATGTTTTTTATATAGTGCCCTACTTTTGACCAGGGAAATAGAGCATGTTCAAAGGACACTGGTCAAAAGTAGTGCACTACATAAGGAATAGGGTGCCATTTGGGATGCACCCTGTCTGACATCAACACTCTCCAGGCATGGGAGCCAAGGCAACATAGTCAAAAATATTTTGTACATAAACAATGTTTAATTTAATTTCTTGGTAGCCTGCATATATCATTCTAGATGCTCTGTAGGACTGTGTAAGAGAGAAGAGAAGAGAACAGAACAGAGAACACTGCATGTCATCGCTACATACCAGGAAGAGGGAGAAGAGAGAGACCGTGGGAGAGGAGAGAGAGGAAGAGGAGAGAGAGAGGGTGAAGAGAGAGACCGTGGGAGAGGAGAGGGAGAGAGAGGGAGAAGAGAGAGACAGTGGGAGAGGGAGAAGAGAGAGACAGTGGGAGAGGAGAGAGAGGAGAGGGAGAGAGAGGAAGAGCAGAGAGACAGTGGGAAAGGAGAGAGGGGGAGAGAGGGAGAGGAGAGAGAGGAAGAGAAGAGAGACAGTGGGAAAGGAGAGAGGAGAGGGAGAGAGACAGTGGGAAAGGAGAGAGGGAGAGGAGAGAGAGAGAGGAGAGATGTGGAGAGTTAAAGGGAGAGAGAGAGAGAAAGGGACAGAGTAGAGAAACAGACAGGCAGCCCCTGCATTTTTGGATTTAAGACCCCAAAGTTCCTGAGGCTCATGTTTCCCAAGTTGGGAGGTGTGGCATTGAACTTCATATCATCTTCCAAAGCACAACTACAATGCTCACTAAAGTCACAGGCACTATTGTGTTATTTGACTGTACGTTTGTTCATGTGTAACTCTGTGTTGTTGTTTTTGTCGCACTGCTTTGTTTTATCTTGGCCAGGTCGCAGTTCTAAATGAGAACTTGTTCTTAACCTGGTTAAATAAGGTGAAATAAAATAAATGTAAAAAAATAAAAACTGTTTTCTGATAATCTACCGCGGCCCTTGCAGAGCAAAGGGGGAACTACTACTTCAAGGTCTCAGAGCAAGTGACGTCACCGATTGAAACGCTATTTAGCTCGCACCACCGCTAACTAAGCTAGCCGTTTCACATCCGTTACATCAGCACCACCGCTAACTAAGCTAGCCGTTTCACATCCGTTACATCAGCACCACCGCTAACTAAGCTAGCCGTTTCACATCCGTTACATCAGCACCACCGCTAACTAAGCTAGCCGTTTCACATCCGTTACATCAGCACCACCGCTAACTAAGCTAGCCGTTTCACATCCGTTACACTAGCACCACCGCTAACTAAGCTAGCCGTTTCACATCCGTTACACTAGCACCACCGCTAACTAAGCTAGCCGTTTCACATCCGTTACATCAGCACCACCGCTAACTAAGCTAGCCGTTTCACATCCGTTACACTAGCACCACCGCTAACTAAGCTAGCCGTTTCACATCCGTTACACTAGCACCACCGCTAACTAAGCTAGCCGTTTCACATCCGTTACACTAGCACCACCGCTAACTAAGCTAGCCGTTTCACATCCGTTACACTAGCACCACCGCTAACTAAGCTAGCCGTTTCACATCCGTTACATCAGCACCACCGCTAACTAAGCTAGCCGTTTCACATCCGTTACACTAGCACCACCGCTAACTAAGCTAGCCGTTTCACATCCGTTACACTAGCAACAGTTAAATAGCATAAATAGCATGTGTGTCTCAGTGTCTGTTTTGATATAGATAAATACCATAGCTTATATTCTGCAGTGGTATAGAATGACTGAAATACTTCTCAATATGGCGAAAGGGTAGCCTAGTGGTTAGAGTGTTGGACTAGTAACTGGAAGGTTGCAAGTTCAAATCCCCAAGCTGACAAGGTACAAATCTGTTGTTCTGCCCCCTGAACAGGCAGTTAACCCACTGTTCCTAGGCTGTCATTGAAAATAAGAATTTGTTCTTAACTGACTTGAATAAAGGTAAAAAAATACAGGGTTCTCTTGTGAGGGTAGAGAGGAGTAGTAGTGAGCACACTATTCAACCCAGACAGACTCAAGTTAAACCAGGTTACCTTCTTGGTGTATTTGGGACTTGTTTGTTTAAGGTGAGTCTAGCTACCAAGGGGGTAGTGTCCAAATGACTCCTTCGGCATACGTTGGAGTCACTTAGATAACGGCGGCTCAGTCTGGTTTAACACACTCATTCAACAGATTCTATTGCATCGTCACCTTCTGCTTTTAACAGAATTCACTGCGATTCGTTGCCCCACTGCAGTGTGTTAGACTCCTGGAACACGGCCAACTAATATACTAACTCACAGGAAGGTATCTGTCTGAATAAAAACATAACGGAGGGTCGACGAGGGCTCCACCAAATGGTTTCCAACACACACACTGGGTCAATGTTATTAAAAACCCTCTGACTCGAAGAACAATGGCTCGGGCATCCACATTTGAGAAGCAGGTTATCCGTGAATGGAAGGAGGTCGTACTTGATGATGACACCTTCTGATAAAGTTCAAACTATCATTGTCTTTATTCTTCAAGTAGAAAATGAAAGGGGTTTATATCAACTTTCTTTTGTTTTGTTGCGCTAGCCGTTTGAAACTCTAGGCGGAGTGTTACGCGCGTTGAGCCAAGTGTTGAGGAAACTCTATTTTCCTAAGTGGTTGATTGTTCAGTGCTGTGGTCGGCTATGACAAGGCATAACATGACAACGCTGTTAGCCGTGAGAAGGTCATCCCAGAAAAAGTCCAAAGTAGGGGACATATTCTTACTTCTGTAGACAAATCATCTATTCACCATGCAATGATCATGTAAATAAACATTCATTTCTGCATTGTTTTGTTACACCTACAACTGCATTTCTGCATCCAATATTTATATATACACACGGGGCATTGCTATGGAAACATCCCTGCAATAACCTGCCCCCTTGCTTATTATGTTGCTATAGCAACCAACCATCCCAGAATTTCTTTTTTTTCTTCAGACTCCTCTCTGTCCGTCCGTCCCCCCCCCCCCCCCCCCGTGTTTGTGACTCACAACTTTGTAGTGTAAACCACAATTCAATCTGTCTCTCATTCCCCTTGCTTTTATGTTTCTTCCTTCTCTTCTCTGTAGCCTATCAGAGGAAGGGATAGGGGCGGGGAGGCTCTGGGGAAGGCTTGCCCGACTTTTCTTAATCATGTGAGAGCGTGGTGGGGAAATCCCAACTATGGCAACCATGGAAATCAGGCTGTTGTTATGATTTGTATGATATGCGTGTTGCAAGATGGTTAGATGTTTCCCGCTGTCTTCGCTGGTTTGTCTGTTTAGTTTTTACACTACATGGTCAGTGGTAACCGTGGAGATATTTTGGTGTCTGATAACACTGCCGTCCTGACCTACAGTAACTGTTGCTTGTCCCATATCATGATTACCATGGGTTACGACCCAAATGGCACCCTATTCCCTATAAAGTGCACTAGTTTTGACCAGGTCCCATAGGGCTCTGATCAAAACTAGTATGCTTTATAGGGAATAGCACCAGCGTTTTTATACAATATTACAATATTATATTATAATTATTAATATTAAAACGTATATAAGTCACTTTGTTATGTTTAAAGTCACTTTTGACTTCTGAAAATACATTAATGTAATTATACAGTACTTATACTGAAATAAGAGGCATTTTAGTAAATTGCATTAAGATCACTAATATTAGGACAAATACAATTTATAGGGCAGCAGGTAGCCTAGTGGTTGGGGGGGCAGGTGGCCTTGTGGTTGGGGGGGGCAGGTGGCCGAGTGGTTGGGAGGGGGCAGGTGGCCGAGTGGTTGGGAGGGGGCAGGTGGCCTTGTGGTTGGGGGGGCAGGTGGCCTTGTGGTTGGGGGGGGCAGGTGGCCGAGTGGTTGGGAGGGGGCAGGTGGCCGAGTGGTTGGGAGGGGGCAGGTGGCCGAGTGGTTGGGGGGGGAAGGTGGCCTAGTGGTTGGGGGGGGCAGGTGGCCTAGTGGTTGGGGGGGCAGGTAGCCTTGTGGTTGGGGGGGGCAGGTATCCTAGTGGTTGGGGGGGGCAGGTGGCTTAGTGGTTGGGGGGGCAGGTAGCCTAGTGGTTGGGGGGGGCAGGTAGCCTAGTGGGTGGGGGGGGGGCAAGTATCCTAGTGGTTGGGGGGGGCAGGTGGCCTAGTGGTTGGGGGGGGGGTGCAGGTGGCCTAGTGGTTGGGGGGGGCAGGTGGCCGAGTGGTTGGGGGGGAAGGTGGCCTAGTGG
This sequence comes from Oncorhynchus kisutch, assembly GCF_002021735.2. Taxonomy (NCBI): domain Eukaryota; kingdom Metazoa; phylum Chordata; class Actinopteri; order Salmoniformes; family Salmonidae; genus Oncorhynchus; species Oncorhynchus kisutch. The sequence continues at coordinate 6,170,060 of NC_034188.2, forward strand.
TTGGTGGGGGCAGGTGGCCTAGTGTTTGGGGGGGGCAGGTGGCCGAGTGGTTGGGGGGGCAGGTGGCCGAGTGGTTGGGGGGACAGGTGGCCTAGTGGTTTGGGGGGCAGGTAGTCTAGTGGTTGGGGGGAGGGGGTTGCCTAGTGGTTGGGGGGGCAGGTGGCCTAGTGGTTGGGGGGGGGCAGGTGGCCTAGTGGTTTGGGGGGCAGGTGGCCTAGTGGTTGGGGGGGCAGGTGGCCTAATGGTTGGGGGGGCAGGTGGCCTAGTGGTTGGGGCGGCAGGTGGCCTAGTAGTTGGGGGTAGCCTAGTGATTAGAGCATTAGACTAGTAACCAAAAGTTTGCAAGATTGAACCCCTGAGCTGACAAGGTAAAAATGTGTCATTCTGCCCCTAAACAAGCCAGTTAACCCACTGTTCCCCTGAACAAGGCAGTTAACCCACTGTTCCCCTGAACAAGGCAGTTAACCCACTGTTCCCTGAACAAGGCAGTTAACCCACTGTTCCCTGAACAAGGCAGTTAACCCACTGTTCCCCTGAACAAGGCAGTTAACCCACTGTTCCCCTGAACAAGGCAGTTAACCCACTGTTCCCTGAACAAGGCAGTTAACCCACTGTTCCCCTGAACAAGGCAGTTAACCCACTGTTCCCCTGAACAAGGCAGTTAACCCACTGTTCCCCTGAACAAGGCAGTTAATCCACTGTTCCCCTGAACAAGGCAGTTAACCCACTGTTCCCCTGAACAAGGCAGTTAACCCACTGTTCCCCTGAACAAGGCAGTTAACCCACTGTTCCCCTGAACAAGGCAGTTAACCCACTGTTCCCCTGAACAAGGCAGTTAACCCACTGTTCCCCTGAACAAGGCAGTTAATCCACTGTTCCCCTGAGCAAGGCAGTTAACCCACTGTTCCCCTGAACAAGGCAGTTAACCCACTGTTCCCCTGAACAAGGCAGTTAACCCACTGTTCCCCTGAACAAGGCAGTTAACCCACTGTTCCCCTGAACAAGGCAGTTAACCCACTGTTCCCCTGAACAAGGCAGTTAACCCACTGTTCCCCTGAACAAGGCAGTTAACCCACTGTTCCCCTGACCAAGGCAGTTAACCCACTGTTCCCCTGAACAAGGCAGTTAACCCACTGTTCCCCTGAACAAGGCAGTTAACCCACTGTTCCCCTGACCAAGGCAGTTAACCCACTGTTCCCCTGACCAAGGCAGTTAACCCACTGTCCCCTGAACAAGGCAGTTAACCCACTGTTCCCTGAACAAGGCAGTTAACCCACTGTTCCCTGAACAAGGCAGTTAACCCACTGTTCCCCTGAACAAGGCAGTTAACCCACTGTTCCCCTGACCAATGCAGTTAACCCACTGTTCCCCTGAACAAGGCAGTTAACCCACTGTTCCCCTGAACAAGGCAGTTAACCCACTGTTCCCCTGAACAAGGCAGTTAACCCACTGTTCCCCTGAACAAGGCAGTTAACCCACTGTTCCCCTGAACAAGGCAGTTAACCCACTGTTCCCCTGACCAAGGCAGTTAACCCACTGTTCCCCTGAACAAGGCAGTTAACCCACTGTTCCCCTGAACAAGGCAGTTAACCCACTGTTCCCCTGACCAAGGCAGTTAACCCACTGTTCCCCTGACCAAGGCAGTTAACCCACTGTCCCCTGAACAAGGCAGTTAACCCACTGTTCCCTGAACAAGGCAGTTAACCCACTGTTCCCTGAACAAGGCAGTTAACCCACTGTTCCCCTGAACAAGGCAGTTAACCCACTGTTCCCCTGACCAATGCAGTTAACCCACTGTTCCCCTGAACAAGGCAGTTAACCCACTGTTCCCCTGAACAAGGCAGTTAACCCACTGTTCCCTGAACAAGGCAGTTAACCCACTGTTCCCCTGAACAAGGCAGTTAACCCACTGTTC